>NC_142524.1:8107074-8357074 GCF_964205215.1 Stylophora pistillata | reverse complement strand
TGAACGAATATCCCAGTTTGTTGACCACTACCTCCAACCACTCGTTCACAAACCACCATCTCATATCAAAGACACCAATGACTTCCTCAACAAACTGGAGTTACATTGGTAATTTGCCCCCTAATTCCTTACTAGTTACACTTGATGTTTCGATAGTGCATAGCATAAAACATGAACCAATTGTTTTATAACATAACCGGTGGAATAATGCAACAAATCCGACGCGAAAGACGGACAACAATATCAAGAGTGATTCTTCAGTGAAGCGAATCGTGACGGCGCCGATGCCGAGTCTTCTTTCCCGTTATTTTTCTCTTTCTGCCTCATTTAAGAACTCTAGCCCAAGGGTCGCAAAATTGTCTTCGTTTTGGGATTGGTGGGCCGAGTCTCAGTTTGTATCCATTATTATCGCGAAATATTTAAGAATTTTAACAGAGCGACAACAAGGATCTGTGAGACGAAGTACAAAAAGGTAAACAAACGTCCCTTTCGGCTCGTCAAAATCACGCCACATTTTAATACTTTGGTGTTGGAGCGAGCGCATTTGATCCAGTTAACTGTGAATGAAAAGTTCAAAATTAACGGGAAAAATGGAGGAAATCTAAGCTAAATGAAGTCTTGTGTCACTCTAAAATGTTTTAATACTCAACCATCGGACGATTTTACGTAACGTGCAACTTGCGGCCTTGTTTTTGCTGCTTCAGTTGGATCAAGACCCAAAAGGTCAAAATACACGCGGCATTACCAGGAGTGATCATGAGTCGAGTTTATCTCTTGAATTTTCGAGGGGTCTGAGTTTTCGGGGTCTGAGGTCTGAGGTCTGAGTTTTCGGGGTGTGAGTTCTCGTGACACCCCAAGCTTGCTTGCACTCAGGTAAAATGCTCATGGATTTTGCCGACATATGTCAATGAAGTGCCGTATGCGAGGGCTAAAGACATCGATTTCTCATCGGCTAAGAAGCTCAAAGAAAAGCTCGACCAAAAAATCGAGGATCTACAACAGCCCCAAGCCTCGAACCATACAACAACTTCTAGTTCCTCCTGTTCTTCCCCTTGATTTGTAATGATCTTAGGTATAGCGCATTAGATCATATATATTTAATGAATTTTGCGCTATAGAAATAATAAAATTATTAAATTATTATACGAAAAAATCCTTAGTCTTTATGCTTTCCACTTTTGCTCGAATAGCCAACAATAATGCATAAAACCATCCCTTCTTTCTCACATGAACTCTTCGTTAGATACGGTTTGTTTACGCTCGAGGGACACCAAGATGGCGGATAGTAACCGTTGCTAAGGTATTGGTCACGTGGGTAAAACCCAAGGATAAGTTTCTAGTTATTTATCCAATTTACCTTACTTCATTTCTATTTTTGCTCACTATTTCTATTTTTATTGTTATCTCATTGTCAATCAAATTAGTTTTACATAGGCAGGGGTCGCACTTACGCCTTTGGTGTTTACATTGGACATAAAATCTGTCATCGAGTGCTTGCGACAAGTGCGACCCTTTTGTCGCAACCAGACATAACTATGTCCGAAGGACCTACAGATAAAAAAAAAGCCGATGTCCTGCCTCGAGAGAGGCCATATCTCGTCTTATCGCCTTAAAATAACAATTTTTGTTTTTCTTCTGTCGCAACGTCGATCAAATCTGAAATACTAGCTAAAATTTGGATTTTCGCAATTCTGCAAAGACAACGAGTTTGACTAATGGTCGTGGGTCGTGGGTACAAGTCGTGGGTCGTGGGTGTGGGTGTGGGTAAAAGTCGTGGGTGTGGTTAATACTTAATAATAAAAATAACCATTTAAAATATCAAATATAATAATACATAAATTTTATACAACCCTGTCATTCATTAATTTAACTGTTCTTTCTTCTAGTTATTTTATTTTGTTTATTTAATTTTCCCTACTTTACGTCTATTTTAATCTGTTATCTCACTGTCAATGAAATTAGTCTCAGTTTCGCGACGGGAAGAGAGATAAATCTTGTAATTACATTAAATTAGTTTCACAACACGATAATTCCGGATCTGTCACCAGCGCGATCGCCGACGAGCGCCCATTGGTCGGCTACTCTGGGATTTGATTTTTCCCTTTTTCTGCTTTTTAGGGTAGTTGTCAAAGGAAATCCATAGGACATTCTTTTGTTCTCTTGCGGTTTTCAAGCCCCAGACGATAAAACTTTCCCGAGGTAATTTACTTAGGGAAAAATCGGTCACACTTGCAAATTTGAGTTTCCCTAGGGAAACTGTCAAGAAGTCAAGTTTCCCTAGGACAAAACCCTGTAGTGTGACTACAGCTAATATCGCGTTTACGATCCTCCACTGTCGAGTTACCAGTCTGGCAGAGGTTATGTGTGTGCCTTTTGAGTCAGTCGACTTGTGCACAATCAGTTTTCCTTTGTGTATACAGTGTGTAATTACCAGATTTATCTATCATACTTATGTCATTGATGTTGTCAGACGAGATCTCGGAATTTCTGTTCCTTGGCCCCTGACTTTAGCTGCAAATATAGAATTCACAAGCGCTGTCGCAATTTTAATGTTATAGTACTTCTACTATATGAAATCATTTTTAGTACAATCGTACAAAGCAACTCAGGTGTCTCGTTAACACAGACCTCGAAAACGCAGAACGCAGACCGCAGATTGCAGACCGCACAGCTCGAAAAACGTGTACACAGTGTGTAATTATAAGATTTATCTCTCTTCCCTTTGTTATCAAACGAGATCTCGGAATGCGTCGCGAAACTGAAACTAATTTCATTGACAGTGAGATAACAGATAAAAATAGACGTAAAGTAGGGTAAATTGAATAAACAAAATAAAATAACTAGAAGAAAGAACAGTTAAATTAATGAATGACAGGGTTGTATAAAATTTATGTATTATTATATTTAATATTTTAAATGGTTATTTTTATTATTAAGTATTAACCACACCCACGAATTTTACCCACACCCACACCCACACCCACGACCCACGACTTGTACCCACGACCCACGACCCACGACCCACGACCATTAGTCAAACTCAAAGACAACATGTGTGCACAGCTAGCTATCGGTTCAATATTTTAGTCACAGGTTTTCTCGACACACGTTTTATATGGTCCCTATTGCGAATTTCAACCCATACCAATTTACAAATTTGCACCATTCAACTGATTATTTTCAGTATGGGAATGGCTTGTTTTCACCCTTTGGCTCGCAGATATTTTCCCATTTTTTCGCATCCGTCGACGTCGGTTTAAAGCGGCAAGAGCCAACATTTGCCGTTGGCGAGTGTTGTACAATGCGTACAAATCAATAAGGTTTTGTACATTGAACAAATTAAACAGAGAATGAAGAAATGTCGCTGGTAAAACTAGCACCAGCTTCATGTCTACAAAATTTTATTTGGTGCTCTTTTCACGCGTGAAATATTTAGAGTTGACAGTCTGGTTTCAAATATCATTTATGTCGCACAAGTGCGACTTCCATGACTCCCGTGGTGTAAATGTGGCGACATATTTGTAGGACAACTTATGACGCGACATAAAAAAAATATGGCCAACGTGCGACCCCTGCCATCTTTCCGCTGTTACATCATACAGCTATCTATGAAGCATCACCCCAGTTCTCTGTTAATTCCCACTGCACCTGAAGAAGGCTGGTTTGGCCAGCCGAAATATAGTGCTCCGTCTTAAAATTTACTTATCTACGTTGTATCGGCCTTGCCTCCATATGAAAATTTATAACCTGGTTCTTTATACTATTATATGTTACAGTCAATTAAATCATGGTGTCAGGATCTTTTGTTCATTTGTGCCATTTACTGACACGTGGTGTCATGCTCAATATTTTGGAAGTGTCAGCCACTTTCACCGATACAGAACACGCTCTCAGTATTTTCGTTAATAACAAAAATACTGAGCGCGTGTACTGTATCATTTATCATAGACTTCATGCACTGAGGCGTGGCTTTTCTCTTATAATAGACTTTTCTCCGATGCTTATACCGTTGTTTGTTGAAAACAGAACGCCGACGTCATAGTTTTGATTAAGTGGTAACAGGAGCATTAATCACTCGTATAATTACAGACCGAATTGGACTCCACTCGGTCCTATTACCATTATTAATTATTAATTATTAATTACTTATTTATGCTCAGCCATGTTGCCGCAAAATATGTTTCTCCATAAATTCTACAGGGGCCCTTACAAAAACAAGAATTAATGGATTAGTGAAAAATAACTTGTACAATTTGGATACCCTTATCTTTATTAAGCGGGAATAACAAAATAGCGAGGACAGCACATTTCTAACATTTAGTGAGTACAGTGGATATCATTCTAAAAAAAACCTAGGAGGAGACCCTCGCACATGTAATAAGATTCGATGTATCTAACAGCGATGTAAGCAAATTTACAATGATTATACTCTCATTATTGGAAAACCTGGCTCTCCGCAATTGAGTGAAGATGAATTACGCCTGAAAGTGCGCTGAGATCGACTTCTCATACAAGAAGGATGCTAACATTGTCAATTTTTAAAGCAAATTTGCGACCTCTTCTGAAAGTGCGAGAGCCGAGTGAGAATGATACACTGTTCAATTGATCCTTCTTCTTTAAACGCCATAAGGTAAAAGTAGGATTTGAAAAGCAGTTTATCCGTAAACAAATAGAACGTAAGCCTTCCTCGACATTTTTAGCCCTTTTCCTTTATTGTTTGACAATCATTTTCTTATTAGCTTTTAAATTTAGCGCCGGCGTCTCAATGAAAGTCACGGATGTGTCGCTGAATTCTGAATTCTGGGCGATGGCTCGTCTCTGTTTCTTCTGCTTGTCTAAGTTAGTTATCGATCGATTGACTGAAAATTCTAATCTTCTAGCGCCGTATAAAAACTAGGGTGAATAAAATAAAAATCAGAAGCGATTAAGGAGTTCAAGTGAAAAGTCTCAGTTACACAAAGTAGGTTTCCGGCTTCAGAATGTTCACTAATAACGTTCTCTCAAATTCTTCCTCTTTTCAGGACCTGAGGAGGAAAAAATAAGACAAAACTGTTTAAACAAGTTTTTTCCTGCAGAGAATAGGTGACTGTTAGAGAACGAGGAAGTTTTAGTGAGAAGAATGTTTATTTTACAACTTTAGCTAGTCCTAGCTAATTTGAATTAGGGACAACCTTTCTACGAATAGAGAGACTTTGAGCGAAAAAATAAAACAGAAGCCATTACTCAAACCTACCGTTCATCGTGTTCAGTAGGAGAATTTCTCTGTGGTCGGATACTATTATCTTCATTCTCTCTTGCCCAAATTCTCTGTCCGTTTCTGTTCAAGTCCCATCTTCTTACAGATCCACGAAGTTCGTTCTTCTCCACCGGTTTCCTCGTGGACAAAGTTCGTTCCATTTTGATCAGGAAAAACAAAATCATCAACAGCACAATCACAGAGAGTATGCTGAAAAATTCGTGAATTTGAAGCATGGTTGTTCAAATGATTTCCTGCTAAAAGGCAGGCTGGCAGAAAAGAAACAATCTATATGCCGACTGAAAGGTACCACGAGTCTAACATGTAATTGGCCCGACTAATGACAGATTATCAGTTGTACGTTAACTAAATAAGTAAAATACCGAATCCCTGTCGGTAAGGTCATAGCAGTAATATATTGTTCAATAATTGCTTGTTTTACGTTTTTAAAACCCTAAAAACCCTAAAAAGTATAGATTTACATACTCTTCTGTCTTTTAGTAAAAACTCCTTCTCATTCTCGTAGCCGTCTCAATCACGTAGTATCCCTTTCCTATCTACTCGCATTGGAAAATGTGACCGAAATTTACAAACACTGCTACTCTCTTCGGTGCAACTGAAGAAGTCAGAGCGCAAACAATTCAAGTTTTAAGTCCATTTCTGCTTATTTCCTCTTTTAGGTATGGAAAGAAGCGTTTCCCGCGTGGCTCTTCGAGGACTGGGGACTCCTGTGTAGGAGAGATTTGTTCAGAATTCAAGCCGCGGGAGACAGCCGGTTCATTTGGTGGTACAACCGTAATGGAATATTTTAGCAAATTTTGATTGACTTTCTCTCTGAGAAACATCTGTACATTTGTTTTAGTCTGAATCTTCAATTGCAAGCGTTATTTCATGTTATATCATACTGGATAGACAATAGACTCGCATTGGAAAATGTGACCGCAATTTACTCATGTCAATATTGATTTACGAGATATCTACCCTTTGGTCTTCTAACGAGAATGCATTTATTATATTCGATCCGTCACAGGAGAGCTTCGATTCATTGATGATTGGTGGCTTACAAGTTTTTCCACATATCCCTGGTTGGCTTGCCTGAAAAAGGAATGGAGCTTGGCTTATTTATCTAGTGATGACTATATGGTAATTTTTCTCGTGTGGTTTTCAGTCATTGTCAAACATAACTGGAAATTATAACGAACTTAACATGATAAGTTGAGTGTTTCTTCGACGACTTATAGCAAACAAAGGAATATTATTGTTACCGATTCTACGATGAGGCCGAAAACTCTTGTTCATACCACATGTATTTGAACCATTTCTGTGACTGGTTGCCTTAAATATTTCAGTCTTAACAAGAAGCCGCAATAAAAAAAGGGAATGTCTAATTTGACTATCGTATGCATGTACATGCTTGTCTACTATGTACAATACAAATAATAATGGCTGCCTATAATACTGGTTTTGATGTTATTCAGTGTCTTCAATGTTTCTATCTAAGTGGTGTATTATTTTGATGGAAACCTTGAAGTCACTTTCTTAGTGCTTTGAGAAAGATTTTCATGTAAGCAAGCAAGAAAATAAGATATGTTGTCAAAAGAGTCATATATTTGTATGTTATTCACATTATCATGTATTTTATTAATGGACTTTCCCATGTACATTCTGACATTCAAAATTCCGTTTGTCAATTTGTCAAAAATCGGATACCATATGAAATCACATTCTCTAGTAGTTCTCCCTTCTCCAGTATCTATGACTAGTTGTAATAAACTCTACGAATCAACTCAACGGCCTGCTCCCAGTTGGCTTGTTAGCTCAATTGGTTGAGCGCTGCACTAGTATCGCAGAGGTCAGTGGTTCGAATCCCGTACAGGCCTGATTTTTTTTTCAGGTCTGATTTTCGCTATTGCATAAATAGCGCTTTCTACTGCGAGGATCGTGCATCATACGGAGATAAATGACTGTACTTAAAATACCGATGTCTCAGTTGACATACGTAGATACGTAAATGCGTAAATTGACGCTCCCCCTTAGGGGCTTTTCAGCTATAATGTAAACTAAGTACTTAAGAATCCTCACTGGCAGGAAGCAGACCAGTGGACTATTTACAGAGCACAGCCGAGGAGTTGAACTGGGGGCAAACAAGAACTAATTAGGGGGCAACCGAGAACTAATCCACAGAGGACGCTCAAAGCGGCCTCTTACTCTATACTTCTTTTAATAAAAAATTTTTATATCATTCTCGTAACCGTCTCCATCGCGCAGTATTCCTTTCCAATTTACTCGCATTGGAAAATGTGAGCGCAATTTACGTGTAGGGGATGTCCATACTGTTTTATGAGATATTTACGCTTTGGTTTTGTAACGAGAAGTGCTTTTATTATCGATCAGTCACAGGAGATTCGATTCATTATTAACTCGTTTTGTACCCGTTTTGCCACAGCCCAGACTGGCGCAATATCGTTAGCTGCGAATAATTGCTCCACTTTGTGGTGAGATAAATGACTGTATTTAAAATACCGATGTCTCAGTTGACATACGTAAATACGTAAATACGTAAATACGCAAATTCACGCTCTCCCTTAGGGGCTTTTCAGCCTCAATGTAGACTAACTAAGTGCCTAAAAATCCCTACTTGCAGGGGGCAGACCAGTGGGCTATTTACAGAGCCGCACCCGAGGAGTTCAACTAGGGGCAACCGAAAACCGGATCCACTAAGTGGCAGTGTGGAGGATTTGAACCCGGGACACCAGATTACAAGTCCAGCACCCTAACCATTTGGCCACGCCACCTCCTGGTCTACCAACCTAATACACTCGGTAAAGCTAAGAGTTTGGTGATCAGAAGACAGGCATTTGTTTCAGATAACTCAGTCAGATGACTTTGGCTGGGATATGTGATTGGCTGTGCCTGAGTCTTCAATATTTTATTTAAATTCCGATCACCAAGCCAATATTAAAACCTATATACTGCATACGGTTTGGTATGTCACTACCGAAGTCTATCTCATGCTTTTATTTCAAGACTTTTTCAGCCTGCTTTGTGCCACTGCACTGTTCATGGGTCTGTATTTATTGATGAAAATGGCGGAAATGCAATTGCAGCAGAGCGAATGGATAGCAAATAATGAACATCTCGCATCACTGAGAAAAGCGGAGTTGAGCAGCCACGGAGATAGAATAAAGGCTGATAGTTTCTAAAGAAACTGTTTGGGGCTGCGTCGGTGGGGGTAACGAAATAATTTGAATATATCAACAAAGTTGAAATGGTAAATTGGCCACCGTTACGATTATAAAAGCTGACGTTTCGAGCGTTAGCCCTTCGTCGGAGGGAATAGAGGAATTGTGGGTTGTGTGTGCCTTTAAAGGCAGAAAATGGAGCTACATTATTGGTGGGAACATGGCAACGAGAAAAACACGAATAAATTAGTGGAATGAAAAGCGTTCGATAATACTTGTGGGATTTAGACTGCCGGTTTGAAAGATGAGCTTTTGTTCAAGAGTTTTACGGCTTTCCGAGCTACCTAAGTGGAAGGAAAGACCGCAGATTGCCATATGTTGCTTAGAATGATTAGGTAAATTAAAATGTCTAGCGACTGGTTTCGATGTGTCCTTGTCATTCCTCTCCACGTCGCGAAGGTGTTCTCGGAATCGGTCACCTAGTCTTCAGCCTGTTTCGCCGATGTAAATCTTTTTGCAATGAGTGCAAGTTATGCAATAGATTACATTGGCGGAGGTAGAACGGAGATAGAAGATGGAAAAGAGAGAGTGATAATTACAGTGTCTGCCAACCAAAGAGAGACCATCCCATGGAACATGATGAACGTCAGGATCATGGGTACAGTATTTTTCCAAATTTTTTCTGTTTTTGTTTTTTTCCTTTTTCAGTCCGAGAGATAAGCTTCAATAAGTGTACATTGCCGAGTGATCCGGCAATGTGGGTCTCATGTCATTTTCTTCTACTGATTATGTCCAGCCGTCCTCAGCAATACGGGATGTTACTTTCTTGCATGAAACTTAAAAAACAGTCTCTGAACCTTTTTTATTTTTTTTGTCTTGTAGGTAAAGACGAAGGAAATCAGAAAAATTCGCCTCAATGGAGGCATCCAGAAAATCCGGTACTTTGAGCGGGTGGTCACAAATTATGGAAATTTGTTGTTCTTGGTGTTGTTATGTATTATTAATTTGAAGACAATCATTTTTGTAGAGGAACGGTTGAGGAGAAATAGTTAACATCATCAAGGTATCGTAAATTATTTATTTGAGGATACTTCGTAGAAAACTGACTTAGAGCCTATGGACCCACTAAATGGGCTGTTACCGTGTATACTCAAGTAGATTGTAAAGCTGGTTAGAACTTTTTTAGGTTGTAAATACACTTTGGCACAAACCTTGTATTTTATCTGGTGAACACTTTTAAACAGAGTCATGTTTTCGAAAATCTTGATCATGTCACTAGCTACAGTCGTCAATGTAGCCTCGGGCTAAACTGACAACTTGTCAGTGACATGATTGATTAAGCCTCGACGGATGCTGATGTACTGAAGGGTTTTTCCCGTCAAGTTCACTTGTTCTACACGATTGCACTTTAAACTACTTTAATTTCGACTTCTCCTAGATATTTTTTTGTGTTTTCATAAAGGATATGCATGAAAAACTTCTGAGATGACTGAGAAATAAGATAAGATGATTTCTAGCTTTTCTGAGGGAAGTTTAATACAATTATTGTGCAAGTAGATCAGGAGCCGGTAAGTACGAATAAAGGAAACAGTTCTGACCTTTCAAGCGAATCAGGAAATGACCAAATATGGTGGCAATGAGCTTGTGGAAAGTTCTCGTAGTTTTACCGAGGTTTTTGCGTCAATTTTTATGAGAAAACAACAGCGTCAAAATTAAATACAAGTTGCAGGATTGCCAAGTCATGAAAAGGATAAAATGTCTGAAAAGTAAAAGACACTTTCTTCAAAAGTATGTTTTGATAAGGTCCTAAAACTTTAGAAGAGTCTTAGGGATGTCTTCACTATGAAGAGAAAGTAGTTGAGCCCAGCAGGGTTTATTTCGATTTTGATAACCTGCCTCAGAAAATTTCTTGGACAACCATGGTTACAATTCGAGAATTGTCCAGTCTTTCTTCTGAAACACCTCGAACTCATCAGAAGTTTTCTTTTTAGATACTTTAAGCACTCAAAATCGAAAATCCTGGTCCGTCATGTGATGATTAATGATTCTGGAAAGAACGAAATATTAATTGGAGTGCACATGATACGAAATGTTTTTCCCTTGTTTTTGTTTCTTTGATATCAGTTAAAATATAAAACTGAGGTTTAAAATTTTTGTTGATCCACCTTTTTGCGTTCAGGAATACCGCTCATCTGGCCTGAAAATTGTGAAAAGGACGCACTGCCAAAAAGCCACGTGGTTTTTTCGTGAAGTCAGTTGAATTGATTCAAGACCAGACACGACGGAGAACAAGAGGAAAACAGTGAAGAAAGGAGGACGATATTGTGAAGCTGGAACGACGAACAGTCAAAGTTGAATGAATTCGATATATACACCGGGTATTTCGATGCATATTTTTCATTCTGATCCCACTTTCGGGGAAAAATGGTGAAATTCATCCAGAAAGACCGTGTTGATTTCGGCCAGCCATTGAGTAAATATGCGTTGCTTTGTTTGGCTTAATTTGGGCAAAGTTGCTCTGACAACAGCCTGGCAAAATACACTGAAGGAAGAAAGTAACATGAATATTGTTTTGTCAAATTTAAACCAGTTTTCGTTTATTTTATGTTTCAAAGAATTAATTAGCGGGAAAAAATTCGTGTCATATGTATTTTGAATTAACGCTTCACTGTTTGTCCTACAATTTAGGGACAAATTTATAGGAGAGTAAACCATTTAATTGTCGATCGACTGTGCAATGTATAATACGGGGCGAAAGATTACCAGTTCATCGTTACTGTTATTGTGAGCCAAATTGAACTCATCATCATCATCATCATGTTTATTTGTTCAAGCAGGTTGAATTTATTGGCAACTGTATAAGCTGATGTGGACCTGCTGTTTTCCCACCCAACCCACCCCAGGGGAGGACATCCAGCACACAGTAATCTCGTACGTTGGGAATTAACGTCTCTTACCCCTTACCCTTTAACTCGAAACTTGGAGTGTCCATTGGAGCACCAGCGAAAAAACCAGCTCCCCTGTAAACCCCACATAGAGAGACGCTTGAAAAACCCACCAATGGATTCATTGTATGCTCATTGTTCCTAAACGGTGAAGTGACACAAATAATAATGACTTCTACTTTCCGTTGCTGCACGTGCGTTAAGAACGAGTGAAAATTACGACCGCCTGACCACAAACAAAAATGACTTGTTATTCATTGCCTTTAACACTTGAGACACTAACTGAAATACTGTGGTGGTACTTGTTTGTTTACCTAATAAGAGTAATGAAACTGATTTCTCAATATGGAATAAACTTACTGCTGTGTTTGTTGAGTTATATTTGTGCCGCTTAGTCTCCAATACAGATTGTTGGATATGTGGCTTTTTTTTTTCTACATTCCACTTATCTCTGCTTCAGCAGTGAAGTAGATTTTGGACAAGCTACTGAATGTGGAATCAAATGGAAAAGGAAAGTAATTTTGGAACTAATCTGTGACAACAGATTAGAAACAGTAATGCAGTAAATGGTTTGAACCCGGGGGTAACATGTGAAGGTGTAGTCTGATCGTCCGGGTGAGTGTAGTCCTGAGAAGGACTGTTGTCGGTGGCAGTGACTGACGTTTCGACAACCTGTGCGGAAGTCATCATCAGAGTCAAGTGAATGATTGTTGTCAGTAGAATGTTCTTATTCCAGTTCGTGTGAAATGATCGGTTGGTTTTGCCGTGATGTTATTGGCTGTAAGACTCAAGTGACGTAAGTCGGTCGTGATTGGTCTGTTTCGGTCTGTCGGAAAAGTTAGGTTGTTCTTTTTCGGTCGTTTGTGATGTTTATGTCGTGAATGAGTCGTTTGTATGGGGCGGGTAGTTGTTGACATCTGTTTAGGGGAGTCTGTTCTAAGTTAGTAAACCAGCTTTCCAGAGTCAGTCGTTGAAAATAGTCAGTGCTGTAGGTTAGGCATTGCGCAGAGTCCCAGTCAATGTTGTGGTTGGTAAGTCGATGGTGTTCAGCAATGTGATTGCTGACATCACCTTTCCTCGTCGCCCGTCTGTGTTCAGTCAGTCTTGTTGTGAGGTTTCTGCCAGTCTCACCGATGTAGGAGGCTTGGCAGTCGGAACAATTGATCTTATAAATCGTTCCCTGTCTGTTCCTCGGTTCGTCTTTGTCTTTAACGTTGGTTAGTAACTGACGTAGTGTGGTGATGGGTTTGTGGGCGACGCGGATATTGAAGGGTAGTAAGATGCGCGAGATGTTTTCAGACATGCCTTTTATGTACGGTATGGTTGCTGTAGTCGAAGGGGTTGGGGTGTCGTCTGCTACAAGACAAAGAAGAGGTGTCGGATATTGAAGGGTAGTAAGATGCGCGAGATGTTTTCAGACATGCCTTTTATGTACGGTATGGTTGCTGTAGTCGAAGGGGTTGCGGTGTCGACTGCTACGAGACAAAGAAGAGAGACGAAGCAAACCGGACGACAACTGGGCAAGTAACATTTCTTCTCGTTCCTTAGACAAGATTGAAACTCGGGTACTATCATACGGACTAAAACACTCAGTAACACCTAAACGCATACCGACTGAAGCTATTATATCTAGTGTTGAGGCGGCCCTGTCCCGGCAACGAGAACTATCTGAGCCGACCAAGGATAACATCAGAAGCAGAATTGCCTCCACTATACAATCAACGTCACTACATGACAGCAACTTAACTAAAGACGAACAACGCGCACTGAAACGACTGAGAAACGACGAGAACATAGTCATCCTACCAGCCGACAAAGGACGAGTTACTGTTGTTATGGACAAAACTGACTATCACGACAAAATGGACGCACTAGTTAACGACAAACGAACCTACGAAGAACTCAAACGTGACCCAACTCCTGCCCTTCAACGTAAACTCGACAGTAAACTACTGACACTCAAGAAAACGAACGCCTTTGACACCCAACGGTACTATCGACTGAGGTGCTCGGTACCACAGCCACCGAAACTCTACGGTTTGCCGAAACTACACAAACCTGGTTTCCCGATGCGACCTATTGTTTCTTTCTGTGGCTCTCCCACCTATCAACTATCCAAGTACCTGACGACAATACTACAATCGCTAACCGACAAATCCAGACATAAACTACAATCCACTGAAGACTTCATTAACGCTACCAAGACTGTTCAGATACCTGACGACTACAAACTAGTGTCATTTGATGTGAAATCACTGTTCACAAGTATTCCACTTCAATTAGCATTACAATGCACTGAGACTGCAATCCGACAATCTACCGACCCACTACCGCTACCGACAGACGACATCATGGACTTGCTAAACATTTGCCTAACATCTACTTACTTTCAGTACAACGGTAAACACTACAAACAGTTACACGGCACTGCCATGGGGTCTCCAGTTTCTGTTGTTATAGCAGAAATTGTGATGCAGAACATCGAGGAACGCGCCCTTTCGACTTGCCGACAAACGATACCGCTTTGGTCACGTTACGTTGACGACACATTCACCGCCGTTCGACACGACGAAATTGACGCATTCCACAACCACCTTAACGAACAAAACACTGACATACAGTTTACCAGAGAAGTCGAAGAAAATGGCAAACTTCCTTTTCTAGACTGCCTGGTAAGCCACAACGACAACTCATTACGAACGACAGTTTACAGGAAACCGACACACACCGACAGATTACTAGACGAGTCATCCTTCAACCCTACATCACACAAAGCCACAACTACTAAAACTCTAACACGACGCGCACAACTAGTATGTGACTCGATAGACAGCTTATCCGACGAGAACAAATACCTTCACCGTGTTTTTACGAAGAACAACTACAACAACGACTTCATCCGACGAAACACTCACCGACCCACTACCACTACCGAAACAAACGACACCGCAACCCCTTCGACTACAGCAACCATACCGTACATAAAAGGCATGTCTGAAAACATCTCGCGCATCTTACTACCCTTCAATATCCGCGTCGCCCACAAACCCATCACCACACTACGTCAGTTACTAACCAACGTTAAAGACAAAGACGAACCGAGGAACAGACAGGGAACGATTTATAAGATCAATTGTTCCGACTGCCAAGCCTCCTACATCGGTGAGACTGGCAGAAACCTCACAACAAGACTGACTGAACACAGACGGGCGACGAGGAAAGGTGATGTCAGCAATCACATTGCTGAACACCATCGACTTACCAACCACAACATTGACTGGGACTCTGCGCAATGCCTAACCTACAGCACTGACTATTTTCAACGACTGACTCTGGAAAGCTGGTTTACTAACTTAGAACAGACTCCCCTAAACAGATGTCAACAACTACCCGCCCCATACAAACGACTCATCCACGACATAAACATCACAAACGACCGAAAAAGAACAACCTAACTTTTCCGACAGACCGAAACAGACCAATCACGACCGACTTACGTCACTTGAGTCTTACAGCCAATAACATCACGGCAAAACCAACCGATCATTTCACACGAACTGGAATAAGAACATTCTACTGACAACAATCATTCACTTGACTCTGATGATGACTTCCGCACAGGTTGTCGAAACGTCAGTCACTGCCACCGACAACAGTCCTTCTCAGGACTACACTCACCCGGACGATCAGACTACCCCTTCACAGATTAGAAACAGTTTATAATTTCTTGACCAAGGCGTGGGTCACACTTGAGAAGAATTTACCTTTTTTTCTGAGAAGAAATGCCACGGAGAACGAGAACATTTTGATCTTATTCAAATCGTACATACATCCGCTTTTACTTCTGCGGCTGTGCATGCCCTCGGAGCGGATGATTTCAGTCAGATGACTTTGGCCGGGATATGTGACTGGCTGTGCCTGAGTCTTTTGTTTTGTTTGTTTTGTTCACCTAACTTATTTGTTTAAATTTCACTTAGCACAGTGTAGAACCCAGCATACGGTTTCATCTTTCACTAATAAAGTCTTTCGACAACCATGCCTTTCTTTCAAGAGTTTTTCAGCCTACTTTGTGCCATTGCACTGTTCATGGTGCTGTATTTATTGATGAAAGTAGAAATGGAACTTCGGCAGAGCGAACGGATGGCGAATAATGAACATCGCGCATCACTGAGAAGAGCGGAGCTGAGCAGATACGGGCACCCAGGAATCCATGGTTTCAGCGAGTACAAAAGGCTTATGGAAATTTTTTGCTCTTGGCGTTGCTTATGTATTCGTAATTTAAAAAAATTAATTTCTGGAGAGAAACGGTTGAATATCATCAAGGCATCATCTAGTATTCATCTAAGAATATTTTGAAGGAAACTGACATGTAGTCCATTGTCCACCAACTGAGGAGTTACTGTGAATACTAGCCTTTCTATTGATTGTAAAGCCTACTTCAAGTTGAACTTTCCCAGGTTGTAATTAAGGAGCCAATAAATGCACGTCCACACAAACTTTTTATCGAATAAGGGTAACGCTTGTAAAGAGATTCACGTTTTCGTAACCTCGAGAATTTTCATGTCACCACTTGTCAGTTTAGCCGTAAAGGATTCGGCTGATGAAGGGGTTTTCCCGTCGGTTCTACTTTTACGGTTACACTTCAGTTTCGAATTTTCCCAGGTATCTTCTTGTGTTAAGGTATAAAGGGAAATTCTTTATAAATTTCCGAGAGGACTAAGAAATAAGATGAGATGACTTTTTAGGATAGTTTGATACAGTTATTGTGCAAAGAGTCATAAGTGCATTGGATCATGGGCCCATTCGCTGGAAAAAAAAAGAAAACAGTTCTGATCTGTCAAGCGAATCAGGAAATGATCAAATATGGTGGTAACGAGCTTGTAGAAAGTTCTCGTAGCTTTACCGAGGCTTTTACGTCTATTCTAATTGATGAGAAAACAAAAGCGTCATTATTTATATTACTTCAAGTTGCAATTCTACCAAGTCATCAAAAGGATAAAATGTCAGAAAAGTCAGACGCTTTCTTACACAAGATAAGGTCTCCACATAATATCACTTCGAAGAGGAAAAGTATTTGAACCCACCATAACGTATATTCCGATTTTGCTAACTTGTTCTAGAAAATTTCTTGGACAACCCGGGATGACTACAATTCGAGAATTTTCCATTCTCCTTTCCTAAAGACTTCAAACTCCCTACGCCTCCGTAAAACGAATTCGTCACGCTCCACGATAAATAAAAACGTACAGAGTTTAAACATAGGCCCAAGGAAGAGAGGATACGAAGATGAAGGTTTTGAGAGACCTATCTCTTGAGTTATTTTCTACGGAAGAGAAAGTATACTCAGCGGCCTGCTGAGTATACTTTGATTTGGCTTGAATCCAAAGTGGTATAGGCTCTTTGTTTCTAGACTTTCGGTAAGTCTAGAAACAAAGAGCCGATAACACTTTGGATTCAAGCCAAATCGTACATAATTTCGCTTTTACTTTTGCGGTTTTGCATGCCCTTGGGCAAATATTATTTCAGGGTAAACCGGATGAGCTCAATCTGATGACTTTGGCTTTGGTTAATGAGTGTTTTGAAACTCTTTACAGTGGCAATTTACATTATCAACTCAGTTGATAAAATCAAAATTACCTTGTTACTAGACGCAAAGATTACCCGAAGGCTAATAAACTGACAATCTGTATAAGCTACTTCTACAGCCTAAATTCCACAACTTTAATTTAATAGGTTTAATTAGCATATAAATTACAGTAAGAGATCATTTTAAAAAAGTCAGCCTGTGTCATTCCCGCTGGGAGAGCTCAGCCAGCTGCCAAGTTTAACAAACAACGAGGACGTGATAAAACAAAGGATATTGTTGGCAAAACAATTGCAATTACTCAGCGAATAACTTAGTACTCCTTCAACTTGCTTTCAATACCGACGTTATCGTTTTGTCTTCAAAGTAGACGAATCGACTACCACAGCTCTACAACTATAGTAAAAATTAACATATAAATCAGAACTTAAGACTCTTTCGCTGTCAATCCCACCCTACGGGGTGACATTTGACAGACCACAAGGACGTGGCAAACAAAATATGTTACAAAATTAGACAATGACTCAGCGCGTGCTTTATGTTTAGTTTAGTTCTACGTTCACGTCTCTGTAGATGGGTCGAAATTCAGTAATTTACTTCAAATGAACTCTCTCGAGAAAAATAAAATCAACCGTCTTCAAAATTGTATTTCGAAAAAATGCTATTTTTATCTTAATGAACGTTTTGTTGTGTAGTCTCGCTGGGTATTTTTACGAATTGAGCTGTATTTTAACACACCAAACTATTATTTTAGTACGGGCGAATTTCGCGGATATTTATTTACGGTTCTCTGGAGTACAAATATCGTGTGATATTTGTACTCGATTCGCGCGTTATTTGTACTCTACATTTAATTGTGCAGTCAGTTGGATAATAAAATCCTTAAATATTTGGAAACATTGACTCCGCTCCGTCGGGGAGACCGTAAGCAAGTTTATGTGACATCTGAGATCTCGCACTGATCTTGCATATTGTGGGAAGTCGCGACACAAGACTGCCCGTTTCGTCAATTTCACTCCGCAAGTTCCTTGAATTCTTGTAAATATACAATGCCTTTCTCTCAAGAGTGGTTCAACGTAGTATGTTTGATGTTCATACTTTGGATGATCCTCTGTTATGCAAGACTGTTAAGCAGAGCTGTTCAGGTTCGAGAGCATCAAGAGCGGAACAATCGACAACAGACGACACCAGCGACGAGGCAAAATTCAACGAGAAATGAAGAAAACCAAAATATTGAGGTCGTTACCAGTAAAAAATACCCCGAAGTACACGATGAACGCCAAAGTTAGGTAAATCAATTCCTTTTTTAGAAAAAAACTTTCTAAATTCTTTATTACATATCCACAACAGAAAGGAAAACAGTTTAGGTTTTCCTGATGATTATCCTTGTTATAGTTTTATTTCAAGTGTTTGGAGGAAAGACGGTTATGCAAAGTGGAGTCAAAAAATTTCCATGAGCCGTAGTTTCAATTCATTTTATTGAGGGGAGTTTGTTTAACAATCCTTGCGTTTTGTTAGTTAACCTCGTGCAATTATACAAAACTGTTGATCTCCTCGGTGCAAAAGAACTGAGTGCGCAAACAAGTTCGGAGATAATTTCTTAGTTGTTCCTCTTTTAGATGTCGAAAGAGGTGTTTCCCGCATGGTTCTTCGAGGACTGAGGAATGTTTTGTAGTTATTTTGTTTAATTCAAACAGCGGGAGACAGTTCATTTCGTGGTACAACTGTGTTGTAATGCTTTGGCAAATTTTGATGGAGTTTCTCAGTCCCTGAGAAAACATTGGTACATTTGTTTCGGCTGAATCTTCAGTTGTAAACGTTATTTCATTAGTATTGTATGATACTGGATAGACACTAGATGAAAGAAGGTGAATCAGTACGTGAGAAATAATTCAGTTCAATGTTTTTAGCTCTACAAAATAGAAGCTGAATTGTCATATGGTCAAGTAAGTCCATCAAGAGCTCTTCCCGTAAACACAAGAGGGCTTTCTTTTCTTAACAATATTAATATCCTTTTAGACCTACATGTATATAAAATACAAAAACTTAATTGTCTTGTTATACTTCCCCACTGACCCAGCACCACTGAACTTACCCTCTCTTTTAATTCATGAAATGTCAGAAAATTTAGAGATGATTTCTAAAATATATATTTTGCAGGAGTGAGGTCTTGAAGCTTTACAAGTCTCCGGGATTTCACTGTTTTATGGAGTGAAAGTAGTTAAGCTCAGCATAAGGTTTATTCCGGCTTTGCTGTCGTAAGAAGATTTTTCGGACAACCAAGACTACAATAGTAATCTGTAAGATTTCACTTTGAAGATGAAAGTAATCAGCACTGATTCGAATCAAATGGTAAAAAGTTCTAAGCAAGCATTACCAACTCTCCAAGTTGTATTAAACAAAGAAATTTGATAATTCAATCATCAGGCGTTTTGTTATCGTTCTAGTTGACTGTTTTCTTTCAAAGGAATAAAAGTGTTTCCATATAAGGTATGGGTAAATGTTGGTTAAGTTTTCATTTAAGGCGTTCACAATTAAATAGCACACGGTGTTATACTGCTTTGAGAAGAAAGAATGTGTGATAAGGACCGCAAAGGGATATATGTATTTTTGACGAGAGAAGAATTTTTAATACGTTGTTATATTTAATAAAAAGTTCTAAGTTAGCATTAACGACTCTCCAAGTTGTATTAAACAAATAAAGTTGACAATTCAATCATCAGGCGTTTTGTTATCGTTCTGGTTGACCACAAAGGGATATTTGTATTTTTGACGAGAAAAGGATGACACGTTGTTAAATAAATTTAATAGATGTCTCTTATTTTGTCTACAGAACAATAGGAAAAGTGCCTTGGGCCTCAAAGTTATACTGAGTACAATAGGCTGCTGAACTGTAGGAATATTTTGTGACCCACTGAAACCGCATTTTCAAAAGCAATCATGATTTACGTGCATACATCTGAAAAACCACCACTGACCAAATGTCGCGAGCTTCTCTTTGTTTTGTTTGGTCTCGTCTTAAAGACAAGAGCTTTAGTAAATTAAAAGAAAACAACATGATGATCCCATTACTTTCTCTCGATTTGTTTCAGCAGTCTCTGTACGTGATATGCTGGCCATTCAAACAATTATACAAATCTGTTCTTCACTTAAGTGCAAGTGAACTGAGAAAGTAAACAAGTTTTGAGACCATTTCCTATTTATTTTTCTTTTAGATATAGAAAGAAGGAAGGATCTCCCGCGTGTTTTTTTATGTTTCTGCAGGGACTGACGAATATTTTGTACTAGTTGGGGAAGAAGTTGAGAGCACGGTGTCAGTGGATATTCTGATGTCGGAAACCTACTTTGTGTAACTGAAACTTTTTACTTCGTACTCCTTTCAAAGAAGGAAGGATTTCCCAGCGGGCTTTTTTCATATTATTCTGCAAGGACTGACTAATATTTTGTATACGTAGTAGTCCGGCGGGGAAGGAATCGAGAGCACGGTGTCAGCGGACATTCTGATGCCGGAAACCTACTTTGTGTGACTGAAACTTTTTACTTCGCATTCCTTAATCTCATGAGCATAATAAGTGAACATTCGCTTACTTTACTTTTAGATGCATCGAAGTTTATTGCGGTGTTAAGTTTCCATTTTTGTGTAAGGGTAATACGCACTATATTGAAGAATACGTGTAACTATATAAGTTCACGCACATTACCATTGCTAAAGTTTGTTGTAGCGTGTTTCGCGCGGAAGTAGTACGCTTTGTGGAACGCTGTCTCCGCAATTATCTTGCTAATCACTACTAAGGTCAAGAGAAAACTTACTTGAAAGGATCAAGGATATTGTTTGGATTCTCAATGTTTGATTCAAGATAAAAGCAGGATTTAAAACGTTGCAACCACATTTACTTGGATAACGTTCTTGTGAAAGAACCCTCGGAAATTTTAATTTGCTCCGTGATATTTACAAATACAATTCATTACGCAAAAGAAATACCAAAATAAGAGATTGTGTCAGTTTTGCCAGAAGGCATGATTTTGGCATTGCGTGTAACTCCAGATGTAAAAGATTCCTTTTGTAGCGAACTTTCCTCTGGTCGGAATGATTCTCGATTTGCTTCAAGTTATGTATCGCTCTTTTGAGCTTAAAATAGAGACAATTTTTTAACTCAACATTCACCGAATCAAAATATGGCGTCCAATTTGAATTACCATTGTTTTTGACTTACTAGCCTCGTCTTCATGTGGAAACACAAAAGGATTATCGGCGCCAGAAGGCAGCGTACCTCTAGACTTGCTATCGTGTGTTCCAGACTAATTCCAGAGATGCTATGTCTCCTATCATATTCAAAGATACCTTGACTTAAATTTATAGTAAATTGTCACTACCTTATCATGTGTAAAGGTAGCTTTCTCTTGATTGTAAAAGCTGATCAGAGCGTTTGTTAGTTGTGAGGAGGCATAAACACACATTTCATATGATATGTATTTTAATTATAGATAAAATTTACTCTCAATCATTTGGCGGAAGACGTAGATGAAGGGGTTTCCTCCGTCAATTCGAAATAACACGTCGCTCAATTGACAAAACAAGTATTTGTTTTGCACCTTGACATTTTTGTACGTTTTACTATTCTGCGAGTGTCCACTCTAGATATCACGACAACGAAGAGAAAGTAGTTGAGCCTAGCATGGGTTAAATTCCGACTTGACAGACCTTTCGTATGAAAATTTCTTAACAATCATGGCTACATTAGAGACTTTTCGAGTTTTCGGGCTTTCTCTGTATGATTAACGTTTTAACACAACAGGTTCTGAAAATCATGGGCTATAACGATCGATTTCCTGGTTTAAGAGTCATTACTTAGTTCTTATTAACTGAGCGGGAGGTCTGTATGGGAGAATCTTGACCGAGGTCAAGATTCTCCCATACCGTACCGACCTAGCTCGGTTAATAAGATGTTTATTATATGGCTGTGTCTTATATGCCAATTTTTTATATTCTTTGTACCTTTTTTTCTAGACCGGTCTAGATGCCGGTCTAGATGGGAAAATCTAGACCGCTTTAAATATTGATTTCAGCCAATCAAATTCGCGAACTCGGTAGTTCCCAGTCCTTGTGAGACACAGCCATATAATAATATTCAATAGTTAACGATCGCGCTGTAATGCTTGCAGAAGCGGATCGTGTGATAAAGACAAACGCATATCATAGTATATTTTTGATAAAAAAGGACCTTTGACACGTTTTTTTATATTTAATAGATGGGTGGAAATTTGAAGTGCAGCGACTAAAATGGCCTTGATTAATATGAAACTTAAATTAGGCAGTGGACCAATGTATTGTACCGCATGTTAAAATTATTATTTGACGTGACATTTATAATTGATTGTCTTATTTTAGACACATACGGCGCGCTCTACAAGATTCAGTCCATTCAGACAATTTCGTACAGGTGCCTTTCTTCCTGCTATTTGATTCTCTCAAGAGTTGTTCGACGCAGCATGTTTGATGTTTCTTCTTGGATCTTGTTTTACATGAGACTGTTAAGTAGAGCTGTTCAGGCTCTAGAGCATCAAGGGAACGATCGACGACAGACTACACCAGCGACGAGGCAAGATCTAATGAGAGAGAGCTACAACGTCCATGCTCCATGCTCTTTGTATCGTTTTGAGATTTTCCTGCAAACATTTAGATCTGATTATTTAAACAAATTTTAGCTGTTGGTTAACAAAATTGCATCCTAAACAATCCTCAATTTAGCTGAACCTTTAGTTAATTTTTGAGAGCAGTGTTAAGGGGGCCGAAAGTTAACGGTGGAAGGACATATGTTCGATTAGATCTACGATCTCATAGAGAAAGCCTGAAACTTGGCGTATAGGTAACCGTGTAGGTTATCTCCAGCGTCAAACCGTGACAAATATTAATATATACAATGAAATATATGAAGTTCATATATTTTGAACTGCGGTATTAGATACATATGATACATGATCCTCGCAGTAGATAGCGCTATTTAAGCAATAGCGAAAATCAGACCTGAAAAAAAAAAAAATCAGGCCTGTACGTACGGGATTCGAACCACTGACCTCTGCGATACTAGTGCAGCGCTCTACCAATTGAGCTAACAAGCCAACTGGGAGCAGATCGTTGAGTTGATTCGTAATAAACCCGTGAAAGTGATAAATATACAATGAAATATATGAAGTTCATATATTTTGAACTGCGGTATTAGATACATCTGATACACGATCCTCGCAGTAGATAGCGCTATTTAAGCAATAGCGAAAATCAGACCTGAAAAAAATCAGGCCTGTTGGCTTGTTAGCTCAATTGGTAGAGCGCTGCACTAGTATCGCAGAGGTCAGTGGTTCGAATCCCGTACAGGCCTGCTTTTTTTTTTTTTTTTCAGGTCTGATTTTCGCTATTGCTTAAATAGCGCTATCTACTGCGAGGATCGTGTATCATATGTAAATATTATTATATTAAACACATTTCTGCAGATTTGACTGCTAAGGAGACAAAGTTTCTAACGATATAATCAGATCATCATTTGATTTTTATACTAAAGAAAGCTTTCGTGACTACAGTTATAATATCACCATGCGTAAGAAATTATGAAAATATATAGGACATTGTCATGTTACCCAGACCCCATAATGCTAAATCGTCCATGGTACAGTTTCTCGATTCAGTAATTTTCGAAAGTTACTTAATATACAAGTTAAGTAATAAGTCCAAACTGGAGCAAAAATTCTAGCCGTTTCTAAAGGAATTTCAATTACGTTTTAATGAGTAAGAAAATAACTTTGTCATGCTGCGGGTAACCTCATAAACCCCTGGTGCATTTCTGTGTGTGTGTGTTTGTTTGTTTTTTTCCTTTTCCGTTTTTTTTTCTTGACCGAAAATGAGACTAAATTTTGAGAGAAAGACACTTGTCCTAATTTAGAAAACATGTGATAGCGAGAAACACAGAACTGAGCGAAGTCAGTTTGATAGACCTGCAAGAAATTTAGACAGCTTGTTAGGTGCATGTCGTTAAAATGCCAACAACAAACTAAGTCAAGCATGCGTGCAGTAATTTGTGCTTAATTCTACTATTCTATAGGGGAATCCTTGTTTACAATATTTGCCTCATTAGCATAAGCAATTCAGTTTCTGATGGAGCTAAAAATAAATTAGTTCTGAATATCGAAAGGACAAAGTACGATTAACTCGGCCAATGAATACGAGCCTTATGCATTGAATACTTTTTGTGCAACACGGGTTTAAAAACTCAAAATTTTGCATAGAATGTATGAGCTCATTAGCACTTTTGCCACCCAGAAATTTTGCAGTTTTTGATGGACTATTTCTCCTTGAATATTACACCCAAAGAGCTAAAAATTTCACTATGTACTAAGGTTTTCTAGCTCTTTAGCTGCCTGAAGTCAATTTGTATCTAACATGCTTCCTTCTTTACGCAAAGCCGTATGCAAATGAGCAAAAATGTAAACAATGACGTCAGCATGAATCCGCCCTCTAGGTTGATAGTGCCTTAACGGCAAAGGAATATGAAACATCAAGATGTTTCGACCTTTCTAATTAGTCAAATACTGCCCGAAGGCTTACTTACTCAATTTAGGCCGAGAGTGTGCGAAGAAATTTGAGGATTGAGCACTTTTGTATCATGTCAGAGCAAAACTACTGACACTAGTTGAGATCATAACCGTAACTGTTGCTATGCGATAACTGTTGACTCTGTTGCTAATTTCTTGCAGAGATTGCCCAAATAGTTGGAAAGCTTCAAGATCTTTTTAAGACGCCTTTCCATAAAAAATGTCACCGAGTTATTTCAAAGTTACTCTTTGAGTTCAACCTGACTACAATAAATTTGAGTAAAACATTTCTTCGAACATCTCCCGCACAAATCATCGCACAGAACCTGAATCCTTGCAAGGCTGTTTGAATATTCATCTTCCTTTATCTCTTTAATTCTTGACTGATTCTTGGTAGTTTAATGATAGTATCATGATTTACCTGTTGCGAGCTTCAAACTTTTAGCTTCTACTGAAAGAAGATAACAAGCTAGAATACAAATTTCTTCGCTTTGCATGTGATTTCTTTCCTTTTTTTCGGTCGTGAATTTGAATCAGTGACGTCATTGAAGCTCGTTCATTTTGATTGACAGTTAATATCGAAAGAGGATCTTGTAGTAGTCTAAGCCTAATCTGGGATTGATGGGAAATGTCTCTGCATGCATATGTCTTAAAATTTTTTAAGGTAACTTTGTCTCACATTACCGGTAATATAAAAAAAGTAACGAAAATCCGACAAATTTATCCCCTTTACCACAATTAATAAAACTTATGAGATTTTTTAAGTTCTCTTAGTTTTTGGGCATTTGTGTTCAAGAGAGGAATTGAATTTGACATCAATTATCATAGAACCGTAAAAGAAGACTAAGGAAAAAGAAACAAACAAGAATTCCCCTCCTCACCCCCTCCCCATCCCCCTTCACCCTCTCCCCATCCCCCTCCCCCTCCCCTTCGCTTGAATTTCTGATTTATTAGCATTTACTTGCATTTGCAGTTATTTTTTCCTCCATTTCAACAAATTAGAGTCTAACGAATAATTACAAGTAAGATAAGAGGATGGAGAAGGGCATAATATAGCAAGCTTATTAGATGCCCTTTACCTTAAATTACATTTTTTCATACAGTAAAAAGAAGCGATTCAAATATAAGATAGAAATATAACTTCCGGGTAGGTTACTTCCGGGTAGGTTACTTCCGGGTTCCGCCATGTTGAAAATTATATTCTGAGAGGTCCTAGGGATGAATTTGTGAAATCAAAATGGCGGCTTGTATTTATTCCTGCGAAGTATACGTGCATCAAGAGTTCCGGAAGGTAATTCGCGCGCAATGCATTCTGGGATAGTCTCACAAAAAAAGTGGGCACCAAGCGTGACAATATGGCGTGTGTCTCTGTATTCAATGCGTTCTTTGAAGCGTGTCTTTATCTATAATACAGTCTTTTTGTTCTTGTAAGTGATATCAACTGGAAAATAATCTTCGTGGGTATTATATTCAAAAGGTAAGTTACAAATTTTAACTTTGTTTTAGCTGTTTTTAAGCTTTTAATGGTAGTAGATTCAATCCTGCGCGCGAGTGACATTCGCGAATACAAGAACTGTCAAAAGTCAAAGATTCTCATCGTATTTTTATTACTTTGCAGCCGTTTAATGACATGGTCTTTGGGCACAGAAATTGTGCAGTATTTGGGTGCCATAACAGTGGGAAAAAGCTTGAGAAATGGGCTTCACAGCAATGCGAAGTTCACGATTGTTTACACGGCACTCCGCCATGTGACTGTCCGCTGCCGTTCAAGCTATTTCCGTTCCCTACTGAACGCAAAAACAATGAGGGTAGAAAGCGCTGGATCCATCTTCTAAAGAGAAAAGGCCCGAAAGGAGAAGTCTGGCAACCTAATAATTCGTCGAGAGTCTGCAATGAGCACTTTGTTGATGGGAAACCCACGAAAGAAAACCCTGATCCTGTACTCAAAATGGGCTACGAGACAAAGTCTACTCGTAACCGTAAACCGCCTACTGATAGATCATCATTACTAGAAGAAATGAAACGTTTAAGAACTCAAGATAATACTCAAGATAATACACAAGATAATATTCAAGATGATACTCAAGATAATGCACATGATAGTCAAGATGCTCCTGTGATTCAAGAACCAAGTAGTTCCTCGTTTATAACAGAAGAAGAACATTGTACTACTGCCGGTCGACCCGACCATATCACTCACGATCATGCATATTCGTTTGGCTGGTACAACCTAGAAGATCCTGACTTCTGTATGAAAGAAAAATGCTTGCAGGAAAGACTCAAGCAGTTCAATGAGATCAAAGATCTCAAAGAAAAACTCCAAGAACTTGAAAGTGAACTCAAAGCATGTAAGATAAAACTCAAGGCCAGACAGCGTAAGGGACTAGAACATTCTGATTTGAAAACAAATTCATCTGTTCGTCTACTAACCGGCCTACCATCAAAACGAGTATTCAATAAGTTGTTTGAAGTAGTGAAGGGAAACATTAAAAAAGTAAACTACTGGAGAGGCCCAAAAAAAATCTACTAAAAAAGGAAGAAACTTCAAAAAAACACTAAATAAGTTTGGCCCTAAAAGAGCTTTGTCAGAAAAAGATGAGTTTCTTTTGACCTTAATGAAACTTCGACTTGGATCAACAAATGCTGACTTAGCACAGAGGTTTGGAATTTCAACTACAAATGTAACAAATGTTGTTACTACCTGGGTGAAAATCCTAGCAAGTGAACTTAAATGTTTGGTTTACAATCCCTCCATCGATGTTGTGAAAGCAACTTTGCCCGCAAAGTTTAAAAAGCCAGGCTACTCTAATGTACGCCACATCATTGATTGCACAGAAATATTTATTGAAACCCCAAGCGACCCAAACCTTAGAGCAGCTACGTGGTCAGACTACAAGCATCACAACACTGCTAAGCTGTTGGTATCAATAACACCACATGGTTTTTTCAATTTCTTATCCAAAGCATGGGGAGGGAGAACTTCAGATGTGCATCTGACAAGAGAATCATCATTTTATGATATCATTGAACCTGGCGATGAAGTGATGGCAGACCGTGGATTCACAATTGCTGAAGACCTCTTAATCAGAAGCTCAAGACTACACATCCCCCCTGGTAAACGTGGACAAGAGCAGTTCACTAAAGCTGAAGTTGCTAAAACAAAAGAAATTGCAAATCTTAGAATCTTTGTTGAGCAAGCAATAAGACGGTTGAAGACGTTTAGACTGATAAAGCATGAACTACCAATATCACTGCTTGGCAGTATAGACAACATTGTACTTATTTGTGCAGCCTTATGTAACTTGTATAGACCCTTGGGTAAAAAATGATTAACAAGAAATGTACAAATAGCTAAAAAGATTGACAGCATTTAACCCATGAAAGAATATAAACTTCATAAATTTAGAGGATACCAATATGTATTAGTCTAAGTTCTTTCTTAGGTTAAATGTTATTCAAAATCTCTGCTCTACTAAGTATTTACTAGCAACTAGTATAGAGTGCAATCACTTAATCTTTCATACAAATGGTACCAAATAATACTAAATAGTGTTGATAATGGTACATAACAAGAAACTTAAGTATTAGTATGATTTAGTACCATTTAATGCTTCAGCTATTAAGTATGTGCACTCTGAATAAGAACTGTTATATTATTTGCACCACAAGGACCTCACAAGAGAAAAATTATTCTGGTAGAGTGATTACAATCATTAGATATAATTTGTAAATATTTTTCTTCATTTCACAGCTCATGTGTCGCTGAACACAAATAAATAATATATTATTTATTATTACTATATATATAACTGCAAACAATATCAAACTGTAACATTTTCAATCATACTGAAGTGTGGTCAATGCATTACTTGTATAAAATTTCATGATTTGATTCATCCATTCCAGTTTCCACAACAGACAATTTTACTGTTCTATTCAGAGACTATTTGAGTTCAATTTAGAACTGTCAGACCAGTTTTTCCAGATATGAAATTGTAAAAATTCTAAATTGTATATAAAATGTACAAATGTATTTTTAGTGTTTACACCATGTAAATAAAGTTTTGTATCAAGTTATAATTAACGAGCATTCATTCACTTAAATACTTATTATAAAACCAAATTAGGTTTTGCTTTATCTTTTCCCAGTAATCATTATTGAACTTGATTAGCTCCAGATGATAACCCTTTTGGGTGTAGACCAGGAAGTGACACCATGTTCTCTTTGTCACAGCCATTTGTCCCTGTATCTGTGCAAAATATGCATGCTTCTCTTTCAAGACAATTTTGCCATTAATCTTTACCAGGTAGGAAAGATTGTCTTCTGATGGTAAATCATTAACAATAGAATAAGGGCAATTCACTTCTAGCACCCCTAATCCACAACAGGAACATTCAACAAGCAGATCAGGGGATGCTCCAATGAATTGGTCAGATTCATCAATAAATAGTCCACACTCTCTGAATTTTGCATCTTTGTGCTCCCTCTGAAACAGTTTCACATACTTATCCTTAGCAACTTTCTCCATGTTTCTTCCATATTTTAGAGCAGGTAAATGTTCCGATGGTCCATTACTTTTACCCTGGATTGTGTCCACTAGTTCCTGTGCATCACCCCCCTTAGTTTTAAGGGTTTCAACTTTTGTGTACACTCTATAGAAATTAGAGGCAGTTAATCGGTCTTTTCTGTAATCGTGCCATGCCTCATTCTCAGACTGACCAATGGTGCCTTGTTCAATCAGATGTATATCATCAGCACTTAAGTCTTTCTTTGATGACTTAGGCATTACACATTCAGGTACTTCAGTATTAATTTCTATTGTAACGGAAGTTGAACACGGTTCCTCAAACTCAGCCGTTGCTAATTTGATGAATGCCGATTCTGGCAACAAGTCCTTCAAATTATTATAAAACGACTTCCTCTTTCCTTTTGGAGTCAGGGGCTTCAACTCTTCATGTGAATTGAATAACTTTCGGCGACTATCGATGGCAGGTCTGGTCGTCTCTAGAAAAACACAAAATAAAAGTAAATTAATTGCTAGGTTACAAGCTAATAAGAACTTTCTTATTTATGTCCCCAGATAACACTTATGTCTATCCAGTATACATACTGTAAATACTTTGTTTAGAATTTTAAACATAATAACATACCTTTATTTAGCTTTGAAGCCTTCCACTCCATATCACAAATTCTAGAGGGCTTGATTACAGTCTTGTTTCCTATTGGAACATTCCACACACACTCTTTGGACGTACATGCAGGATTTGTCATACCATTACGGTTTGCTGCTTCAATTCTGAACAGCAGTGCCATCACATGAATACAAGAACCACTCATACTGAAACAAGAAATAACAAATAGTTAGGGTATATGATAGACATAATATTTTAAACATTCTAAAGTATAATATATATTGAGCTTAGACCAACAACATTAGTCATAAAATCGAGGTATATGATAAACACGATATTTTAGGCTTAAATTTTGCATCAGTTACAAGTTAAAGTCTTATAAAACAGAAAGTCTAACATACCCAGCAGTACAGGTACAGTAGGCACTGATAATCTCTCCATTTTTTCTTGAACAAATCCATGATGTATGTGGTGTATCACCAACCTTCATCGAATGCGTACATTTTGCTTTCAAGAAGCAAAAATCCATATTTTCTAGTTCATGGTAGAAAACTTCTTTCAGAAAGCCCGAGTCAAATAAGCGGTATGCTTTCCCCTCTTTGTACTCATTCATGACCCGTTCGTGCAGTTTAATATCCTTTCCAGGATGATCAGCCATCAGATATTTCGTAATGTCACTTAGAAATATAGGAGGCCATGATGTTAGCCCATCTTTTTCATCAATCCATCCGTCCTTTAGCCCAAGAGGATCGGGAAGCTTGCTGCCCTCAGGAGTAAACAATAGCTTCGCTCTCTCAGACTCCGTGATGCACATTAGTTCTTTAGCCGATGCTTGTACTTGGATTCCCATCTCTGATGCTGCAAACACACGGGCTACAAGTTCAGCTTTAGCTCCAGAAGTTTTAAGATTTCGTTTACGGCAAAATAACTTGAGAGCGTCCACCTTCCATGTGTTGACTTCCTCGAGGGAAAGCTCACTTGTCTCGCTCATTTCCACGCCAAAAACGACGAGAAAACTATATGAAAACTATATACAAACTAGTGAAAACTATATACAAACTATTATTAAAACTATATACAAACTATGATCTAATTTAAACTGGAAAAAATTGTAAAATCGCGAGGTAAAAGTGTATAAATGTTGACGATGCTTTAGTTATCAAGATGGCCGCTGTCACGCTTGGTGCCCACTTTTTATATGAGACGATCCCAGAATGCATTGCGCGCGTTTCGATATCGGAGACTCTTGATGCAGGTATGGAAAGTATCCTAGCTTACGACAGTGGTTCATCGTCTGAAGAGAGTGATGAGTCTCCAAAAAAGAAGCAAAAGATTACAGAATCTGGTGACATCAAAGTTTGCGAGGGAAACAATAGAAAAACTGAAAAGTTAGAATCTTCCATCAAGCCTGCAGTGCAAGTTAGATTACTTTCAAGTAATCTTTCCGAATCAAAACAGATCGCAAATACCTCTAATTTATCCGAAATTACTCAAAACGATTTCTCTGACCGCTTAATTGATGATAAACACAAAACACATTCGCGAGATTTTTTCCGGACTAGTTCTGATAAGAATGCAAAGTCTCCGGCATTGTTCAATTCAGCAAACCAGAAAACGATGTCATCTTCAAACATGACGGGACCAAATGTTAAGCCTTACGTGTCCAAGAGACAAAGAGAAAGATTGGCTCAAGAAAAATCCTTAAGTATTACGGCGAATCAATCACCACAAGAGACTGATTTAACCTTGACAAATGGCTCATTAAAAGGAGCAGATTATCACCCAGATAAAAATGAATTTTCAAACCGTAAGGACACAGATCAAGTATACAGACCATCAAAGAAGTTGCATTTAAATCTTAAAGGTCACACAAAGGGTGTAAACTGTGTCAGATGGAATGTTACAGAAAGTTATCATCATTTGTTGTTGTCTGCATCTATGGATCATACAGTTTGTGTTTGGGACACACGTGAAGGTGGAGCTTGTATGCAAAGTTTGGCAAATCATACTGAAGCAGTGAAAGATGCTAAATGGAGTGATTGTGGGTCACAAGTGTTGAGTTGTGGTTATGACAAAACTGCAAGACTCTTTGATGTAGAAACAGGTATTTGAAACATTGCGGGTGTATAAAGTTGTCAAATTGCATGTATAATAATACTTTTCTCTACATTATGAAAACATTAAGCAAGACAAAGGTGATGAGGTGAGAGAAACACAACTTAGATTGAGAGTATTATCTTGATTTAATGTTGTAATTATACTCAACAGTGGTGCAGCACTTGGAACAGGGTGTGTGTTATTTGGGGGGAGGGGAATTCATCTTGTATACTAAGCCAAGTACAAAGCCTCACTCAAAATTTTCCAATAAACTTTTAATATCTGGTTCTTGAACACAGACTGGTGTTGTTCAAATGAGAAATGTCCTAGCACATATAATTTCTCCAAACATGATCCTGATAAAAAGATTTGAAAAGATTTCCAGACTGAATATTTTGGCAAATTAATTTTCTGCTTTGCTAGTTGAATGATGATTGTGGGCCCTGAAACATGGGGGGGGGAGGGGGGAGGGGAGGGGGGGCTGAGAATCCCATCAGATATTTGCTTGGAAAAGCTGGAGCCCTTCCTGCCCCTGTTCATTGTGTATTTCAAGGTTTTGTTTTTTTTATCAGTTAGATTGTGAAATGACAGTGTCGGCTGTTTGGGCCAAATGATGATTCATTTAGTGTTTATTCTAGATTTCCAGGTCCAGTGCTTAAAATGTATTGATGTATGCTACTTTTTATTTTGACAGGACAGGAAATCAAAGTGTTTCCACACAAAAATTATGTGACTTGTGTCCAGTTTCATCCTAGTCACCCAGCTCCTTTTTTAGCTGGAACTTTTAAATCTTCCATCCTGTGTTGGGACAGAAGGACAGGAAGTGTAAGTGCACAGTTACCATACTTACTGGATTGATGTTCGAGCCCCGGCCGGACTGATACTCATGGTCTTAAAATATGTGAGGAGAAATTGCTACCTTTCTATAGTCAAGAAATCGATAGATATTTTAGTCTTCTCAGATAAGGTCGAATAAACTGTAGGCCCCGTCTCCTGCAGGGTTAGGGGTAGGAGATGTTAATTTCCCCCGCACGAGATTACTGTGTCATGGATGTCCTCCCCTGGGGTGAGATGGGTGGGAATTGGCCCTGAAAAGCCCCCATGGGGAGTGGCCAACTAACCTACATATGTATGTATGTTTGTAGAATCTTGATGTAACAAATTGTTGTTAGAATATTAATGAAATTTTCTACTTTGAGAAAGTCTTTTGACATTAGAGTCAAGGTAAAGATGGGCTGTTATTTTTCTGTGTTTGTTTAAAAAAAATGTATAATGATAGTGAAAGTTGATGGATTGGTTTATTATTTACCCAGGCCCCTAGATGTGGGCTAATGTTTTACTGCTTTGTCCCCAGTGCAATGGAGCCTAAGACAGCACCCCCACTATAGTTATTAATGATTAACTTCTATTAACTGATATGAAAGCTGTTAGAAAGTGAACATTGTTTTACCTAATATTTTCAAGCTCAGCTGCAGGTGATTTTTTGAGTGCTTGACACAAGAGCAGTGGTCAGGCGGCAGAAAAATGCCAGCCACACAGGTTCACTCTACTTGGTGGAAATCATTTTTGGTCCTTGACCCACTGTAGGATAATATTTGGATAGAACTTTCATTGGTAAAATGTATTTTTTTTTCAATAGGTTGCATCAACATACTCAGCTCTATTTGGTCAAGTACAGGATATGGCATTTTTACCAGAGGCAGAAGAATTTATTTCTGCTGCTGAGGTTGTCAGACGGAATTCAACAGACAAGGGGATCATGGTGTGGGACTTTAGATGAACAGCAGTATTATCAAATCAGATCTACCAGGTAATTGGACTGTAATTTGAGTAAAGTACCTTTAAACCTCTGCACCCTTAAACATCAGTCTGCATATTCTCCATACTGTTCTCTACACATTTCCTAACATGCTGGAAAGGAGAGTTTGTTTTACAATCAAGAACCTCTTTAGGTGGTGATCATTTCCTTTATTCTTGTGACCTATGTTTCACTTAAAATCCATTTCAATGTAACTAATTGTTAAGTTTTAACGTGGACTCTGTTTTTGTTCATTGATATTTATTCATATATTTCAATAATTATCACAAGGTTGGTCACATAAAATGTTTAATTTTAAGATGTGTCATTTAGTTGTTCAGTTGTTCAGTTGTTCAGTTCACTTTCAACCAAGCTAACCAGTTATTGTAATGTTGCTAAACAGTTATTTGCCACAAGTACAGAGGCAGTCAAAACAGAACCTTGATGTTTGATTCAGGGCTGATGCTGTTAGGAGAAACTGGGCACTAGTTAGGGTTTATTGAGAGATAACCTCTCCAAGATTCTTGGATTTTACCCATTAAAGGGTGATAAAAGTATATTATTTTGGTATTTTCAGGAAGCCTTTACATGCACTTGCTTGAAGGTCCACCCTCATGAATCACATTTTGTGGCGCAATCAAATGGAGACTACATTGCTTTGTTCTCAACAAGAAAACCTTACAAGCTGAATAAGTTCAAAAGATATGAAGGCCATAAGGTAATGAAATTTAATATTTAATAGTACAATAACACTTGCCTTATTATGACATTAAATCCTGAGAAACTCCCTGCCCTTAGAAGATGGTCCATCTGAGAAAAAACCTGTTCCTGTGAAAATCCATCAGTCTAAAAATCCATGGGTTCACTGGCCATTTTGACCAAAATGCTCCCTAACCCTCACATTAATTCCTTGTCAGGACCCCTCCCCCCCCACTGACATGCCATAGTTACATACATACATACATAGTTTATTTGATAATGCACCTGTTACAGAATATGCAAGACTGAAGTCCTGATGTGGACCTGCCTATTTCCCAACCCATCTTTGACTCACTGCCTGAATAAAATCACATTTATTCACAACCCATGTAGCAAACAAAACAGTGATTTTTACTTTCATGTTGTATACCTTATGATGTGGAAAGTCTAACTTAGAATCAGATTTAAAAGACTGATCCATCCCTTTAGGAAATGTAAAATGCTTGATAACAAAAAAACTTGATAAAAATGAACACCTTTCTTATTAATCTTTAATTTGTCATTTTTAGGTCTGTGGTTATCGTATTGGATGTGATTTTAGTCCTGATGGAAAAATAATTTGTTCTGGCTCAGCAGATGGGAAAATGTTTTTCTATGATCACAGCACAGCTCATGTGATGAGGACAATAGAGGCCCATTCTGCTCCCTGTGTGGATGTTGCCTATCACCCCACCCTACCCAGCTGGGTGGCAACTTGTGGGTGGGATGGTCAGGTTAAAGTTTGGACATAACATTTGAGCAAAGCAATTTTCAATTAGTTGGTCTGGAAAAGTCCATTCTTGACATCCTCACTACCAATAATATATAATTGACTAATTAAAAGCAATGGTGCATAGCTCGATTGCATTTCATACCTCATCATTTGCATTATAATCATCTCTGTCATTATGATAACAATGTTCAAATGCCTATAGAAAATACAGTAATCTGGAATTGTTTTAGTTTTGCTTCTCTTCACTTAGTGACTGCTGATTCAATCAATCAGATGTAAAATAAAAACTAATCAATGAAATCAATAAATGCCTCCTTATTCACTTACATTTTCCCTTTGTTCAGGCAGTTTTCTTGTTTTCACTTTAACCCTTTAACTCTCAAGTGTGACCAAGAAAGAATTTCTCCTTTCAACATCAATTCAATATTAAGCAAACAAGAGATGAGAATCAAGAAAAATATCAATTAGGGGATTACTTGTTGATCCAATACCAAATTCTCAGAACTATCATCATAAGAATTGTACGGTAGACAGTTGGGAGAATTTGTAATGAGATCTTGGAAGTGAAAGGGCCTAGTAAACCTTGGTGCCTTGAGATACATGTAAGTAACTGTGCTCTTATTGGCTTTGATCAATTTTCACCCACAGTAGAGATGCACACAATTCAATTTTCTGAGTCTAACCCTCATTGCAAGACAAGTAACAGGTATATAACACCTCTCAATTAACAACAATTAAGTGTAGTCATGAAATCAATATAGTGATATAGTCTGATATTTATTCAAGTTTTATCTCCTTGATATAAAACAACAGCAGTTGCACATAAAATACTGATCAATCTTTAATTCAATTATAAAATTTGATTTTTAAAATAGTTTTTCTTTAAGAAGTATCCTCTGTTTTCACCAAAAAAAAAAAATACAATGAAATTATTTTTTAAAACCATCTTCCTTGATATAAAACAACAGCAGTTGCACATAAAATACTGATCAATCTTTAATTCAACTATAAAATTTGATTTTTAAAATAGTTTTTCTTTAAGAAGTATCCTCTGTTTTCACCAAAAAAAAAAAAATACAATGAAATTATTTTTTAAAACCATCTTCCTTGATATAAAACAACAGCAGTTGCACATAAAATACTGATCAATCTTTAATTCAACTATAAAATTTGATTTTTAAAATAGTTTTTCTTTAAGAAGTATCCTCTGTTTTCACCAAAAAAAAAATACAATGAAACTATTTTTTAAAACCATCTTCCTCCAGGTTGGAAATTGCAGGAAGAAATAAGTACAGAACTACTACCTATAACATCCTAATTTTAAACTTTTCTCTGCCAAAATTTAGTACCCACAGTAAACTGCATGGTAAACTCTCTGGAGTTATTAAGTGGATGGCTGGGGGACATATTTTTGAAATTCAGGACACTTACAAACAGTGTGAGGTAACTGGTTTTGCCTCATCACTACATTCTTAAAAAAAGTAATAATACAATTTATTGTCCAGATCAGTTGGTTACTAAATTTTATCCAGGCAATATAATTCTTATAAAACTGTCATGACAATTATGAAACTTTAACTATCCAATTAGTTTTCAATTGACAAACCCAGGTGGACATTCTTAATTGTGTCATGAATTAAGTGCTCACTACAACAATCAGGATGACTCAAATCTAATACACTTAGTAAAGTATGCTAAAAGTGTTTCTGTTGATATCCCTCATTCACTGAACTTGGGTGTGCGTATAGTCTTTGACTGTGGCTCTGTTTTTGCTGCATTTGTGGTTCCTACGCTCTTTGTTCTCCAGAGTTTTTTGCTCCAGTCAGGATGGCTGAGAGGTTGTGCTGTATTCGATTTACGTTTACATTAATTCAGCCTCGCTTCCGTTCATGATTCGATGTATAATCACTTCCGGTAATGGCGACGACACATGTTAGAAAATATTAAAAGTTCTGTGTTGGAATCCAAGAATATATCTCCGTTTCTCGTGCCATCCGAACACCACATGGTGTCAGGAGTGAACAAGAAGATATAAACTGTGTCCAGAACGGATATTTAGCGATCAGTGATCAGGAATTACGCGGAAATATGGCTACGAATCTTCCACCACCGAAAGCTCTTTGTCTATCGGGAAATGCAAGTGAGAATTTCAAGTTGTTCAAGCAGCAGTACGAATTATATGTGAACGCCATTGGATTATCTAATGCCAGTAAGGAAAGGAGAAGTGCTATACTGCTAAATCTCGCAGGTGAGGAGGCGCTGAAAATCTACAATGGCTTCACATGGGCTCCAGCTGTAGGTGACCCCGAAGGGGAGGAACATGTACCAGCAGAGGACAAACTGGATCCGGAATTAATTCTGGAGAAATTCCAGAGGTTCTGCACGCCGAAAACAAACGTTACTTATGAACGTTACAAGTTTCACAGGTATACGCAATCAGAAGGTGAGAGTTTCGATAATTTCTTATCACAAATTAACACTCTCGTGTCTACGTGTGCCTACGGTGAACTAAAGGACGATTTTGTCAGAGATAAGATCGTATTGGGTATAAATAGTGATAAGGTCAGAGCACGGCTGTTGAGAGATGGTGAACTGACTTTAGAAAAAGCGATAAATGAGTGTAGAGCAGAAGAATGTTCTGGAAGGTGGGCTCAGGATATAAAAGGAGAGCCTTCTAAAGTGCAGGCTGTTCAACATAGGCGGAAAGGAGGCCCTCGTGACAAGGGACCACGTAGTAACGGGCAGCAAAGAAGTGCATCAAATTGCTCCCAGGCATCGAATAGCCGGTCATGCCGGTGGTGTGGAAAGGAGGTGCACCCCAGAGAAAGATGCCCGGCAGAAGACAGTAAATGTAACAAGTGCAAACGCCCAGGACATTGGGGCAAGGTCTGCAGGAGTAGCAAAGGAAAAGGGTCTGTACAAGAGGTAGCAGAAGTGCAGTCTGACTCAGATGAGTACTACTTCTTAGGAAGCATCAGTGATGAAAGTTACCCTATTGAGAGTATCAACAACAGGAAACGCAGGAGTGCATGGTTTACGGAAGTCCAGGTGTCAGGTCAGAGCCTGAAATTTGCTGTTGATACTGGAGCAGATGTGACAGTCATTCCCAAAGCTGTGTATGATACACAGTTTTCACACTTCATTTTGCAGAAGCCTGACAGGCCTCTTAGTGGCCCAGATCAAAGCAACCTTTCAACTCTTGGATTCTTTACTGCAGAACTAAAGAAAGGTGATCAGACAATCACAGAGGATATATATGTGTTCCCCAAAGGCTCTCTATTGCTAGGTAGAGACGCTTGTGCAGATCTAGGTGTCGTTAAGTTCATTGGAAAAGTTACGTCAGATCCTATCCAGTCAGCGGAGTTCGGATCAATGTTCAAAGGCTTAGGAAAGCTAGAAGGAGAATATAAGATTAAGATCGAGCAAAACGCAGAGCCATACAGTGTGATGACTCCCAGGAGGATATCTATTCCACTACGTCCTCTAGCCAAAGCTGAACTTGACAAGCTTATCGAGCTAGATGTTATAGAACGGTGCACAGAACCATCGGAATGGTGTTCTCCTATGGTCGTGGTGCCTAAAGGAAATGGCAAAGTGAGGATCTGTGTGGATCTCACGAAGCTTAACGAAGTAGTGAAGAGAGAAAGAATCATGCTCCCCACAGTGGATTATACAATTGCTCTGATGGGAGGTGCTAAGGTTTTCTCTAAACTGGATGCCAATGCGGGCTTCCACCAAATCTGCTTGGATGAAGATTCAAGGAAACTGACCACGTTCATCTCACCATTTGGTCGATTTCGATACAAGCGAATTCCCTTCGGTATCAAATCTGGCCCTGAGAAGTTTCAGAGTGAGATCTACCGAATACTAGGTGGTCAACAAGGTGTGGTATGTCTCATGGATGACATTGTCGTGTTCGGAAAGAACCAAGAGGAACATGACGGGAGACTCGCACAGACATTAACACGGCTGAAAGCAGCAGGTGTCACCTTGAATAAGGATAAGTGCCAATTCAGCAAAAGCCAGATTGACTTTCTAGGTCATCGGATCGGAGTTAATGGTGTGGAAAGCTCTCCAGAGAAGGTTGAGGCTATATTGAAAATGCGTGCTCCAGAGAATGTGAGTGAGGTAAGAGGTCTGATGGGTACAGTGAACCAGCTCATGAAGTTTGTACCCAACCTTGCTACTATGACACAACCTCTACGTGAACTCTTGAGCTCTCACAGTGCATGGTGCTGGGGTCCAGCACAGGAACAGGCTTTTAAAGAGATTAAACAATGCTTGACGAGCAGCCCAGTGTTGCAAATATATGATCCTTCACTGGAGACCAAGGTGTCAGCAGATGCGTCTTCATACGGACTTGGCGGAGTGCTTTTGCAAAAGCACGGTGACAGGTGGGCACCAGTGGCGTATGCGTCCAAAAGCCTTCTGGATGTAGAGAAAAGGTACGCCCAGATTGAGAAGGAGGCCTTAGCTAGTACCTTCGCATGTGAACGATTCACAGATTACATTCTGGGAAAGGATATTATACTTGAGACTGATCATAAGCCTCTTGTACCACTGCTATCCACGAAGGAGTTGGATCAACTACCCGTACGTATTCAACGAATGAGAATGAGGCTCATGAGATACTCGTTCACACCTGTTCATGTGCCAGGAAAACTGTTGTACACTGCCGACACGCTATCTCGTTCTCCAACACCAGCCAAATCAGGTGATTCATTTCATGAGGAAGTGAACTTATATGCTCATCAAGTCATAGCTGGAATGCCTATCAGTGATAGCAAATTAGATGATATTATGATCCATCAACAGGAGGATGAAGCATGCAGGCAAATTATGAACTATGTAACTGAAGGTTGGCCTGAAAAACATAATGTCAAGGGTTTAGTCAGCCCTTATTTTGCTCATAGAGCAGAGCTGACAGTGGTTAAAGGGCTGTTGATGATGGGACCTCGAGTCGTTATACCATCGTCTATGAAATTGGAAGTCCTGGATAAGATCCACGACGGTCACCAAGGGATTGTCAAGTGCAAGGCATTGGCCAGAAACACAGTGTGGTGGCCAAGCATGATGAAGAATATAGAGGAGTTAATTGAAAACTGTCGCAAGTGTCAGTCTAACAGGAAAAATCCTCCAGAACCTCTAATTCCTACCATGCTCCCACAACGACCATGGCAATACATAGCCACTGATGTCTATGAACTCAATAAAAGACTGTATTTAGTAATGATTGATTACTACTCCAGATGGATAGAGGTAGCTAGTCTGAGTTCAACTGCCTCAGCAGAGGTCATAGACAGGATGAAACGTGCATTTTCCAGATTCGGAATTCCAGATCAAGTAAAATCTGACAATGCCAGCTACTATACATCAAGGGAATCTAAGATGTTCACTTTAGATTACGGGTTTCGACATGTCACTAGCAGCCCAGGTCATGCTTCAGGCAACGGTGAAGCAGAGAGAGCAGTGCAAACAGCTAAACGTCTCCTAGCTGGCTCTCGAGATCCTTATCTTGCTTTGCTACAGTATAGAGCGACACCATTGGCTAATGGTTATTCTCCAGCTGAGCTAATGATGTCAAGGAGGCTCAAAACCAAAGTGCCGGTGGCCCCGTCTCAGCTGTCCCCAAACCTTGTGCAGAATCATGCCCTACGTCAGTTTGAAGACAATCACAAAACCAAACAGAAGCTGCACTTCGACAGAAGGCATTCAGCGAGGCCTCTTGTTCCCTTAGAGAAGGGAGATGAAGTGATGGTACAAGACAGAGGACAGTCTGGAATAGTAGTGGAGAAGTGCACACCTCGTTCTTATGTGATCCATACGGACACTGGGTCATATAGAAGGAATAGAGTACAGATCAACAAGATACCACCCCCACCCCCAGCTGCAGCTACATCTCCAGCCAAACCCACACCGGTGCCAGTACCTCCATCACCTAAACTTCCTTCACCCCAAACAGCTAACACTGCAGAAGGAACTGGCACATCAAAAGTGTACACCAGATCTGGCCGTCAATCTAAGCCCTCATCTAGATTGAAGGATTATGTGCCATAAGTGAAGTTATACTTTCTGGCCAGATTTTCTCTGGTTTCTCAGACAGAAAGTCATAACTATGAACGCGTATTCTAGTGTGTGTGAGACTTAGTGCAGAGACAAATGACAATAGCTACCCAGGATGTGTTTCTTAACAAAATGACGATTACTTGAGGACATTTGATTGACGTTGTTTTAATTTTGAATTTCACGCTAGATAAGAAACAAGTATGTCTAAGTAAGTTTCTCTTTCATTTTCTTAAAGGGGGAGATGTGCTGTATTCGATTTACGTTTACATTAATTCAGCCTCGCTTCCGTTCATGATTCGATGTATAATCACTTCCGGTAATGGCGACGACACATGTTAGAAAATATTAAAAGTTCTGTGTTGGAATCCAAGAATATATCTCCGTTTCTCGTGCCATCCGAACACCACAGAGGTTGTCGTTCATTTTTAAGGTCAAGCTCTGTTGTCAGCTTGTCTTTAAGTTCTGATGGCAACTGCGAGTTTAAAAAAATCACAAGAAGTAAAATATCGAAAAAGAAAGAAAAAGGAGATTAATAAGAAAAACATTCATTTAAAACCCTTAAATCTCAAGGTCTGATTGAACTCCTTCAGTATCATGTTTGTTATAAGTTTGACGTGATTTTTGTTAAAATGTTTATAAGCCCAGTAAATGGAACATATACTAATATTGAGTTACAAGTGCATTTCACCATCATTCTACTCTGAATTTGTACTGGCTATTCTGAATGTGTGTGGCTCAATTTTCAGAATAGAAGCACAACATTGATGGGAACAACATGGTTTCGTGCCACCCAGTTTGTATCAGTCAGTCCTGTTGCTCAAAATCATTTTGTAACCCTGAAAAAAAAAACCTAAAAAATTATTATTATGATAATGATAGGTATAATGATACTGAAGTGATTATAATTAGAGTACTTTGAAGATGAAACAATGGTAAATTATTCACAATTTATTATAATTTTAACAGAGATCATGGTTATAAATCTGAGAAATGATCACCATGATGTTTCGTTCACCGTATCTATTTTTTGAGAAACAAACTTTCTGTCTAAGGACTGGTTACACTTCAAAAGCTGTACTACTAATGCACAATCCCTTTTGTTCTTCATTTGTGAAAAAATTAAACACTCAGGTTTCAGCTTAAAATTATGGTTGTTCCAAATTCAGTCTCTAGTGAACAGGAATTGATCAAGCTGAAATGTGAACTTACAGATTCCACCTCCAGTTTGTTCATTTTTTCAACGAAGTCCATTAACTGCTTTGACATTGCCCCAACTGTTGCTTCAAATTGCTCTTTCTCTGTCTGCATTTCACCAGCCTGTTGGTGTTAACAGTAGTATATTAGTAAAGAAATTCAGTTCATGCATTTAACGAAGGGCTGACTCGTTGCCACTAAGTCAACTCTTTCTTAGTGATCTGGGTACTCCTGAACTTCCAAATGGAAGGTTTGGATCTGAGTAAGGGCAAGATTGATGGGTTTGGCAAAATGTTTGACACTCTCAGTCTTTCTCTACCCAGGAGGTGGAGGGGGACTAGGGGAAAGTTGCTTATAATGATGCTCATCTTGATTGAATTACCTCCGATCCCCATAAAATAGCAACGCCAAAGAGAACCAGACCACCCCAACCGAAAAAGTTGTTGTGTTTCCTTGAAAGTTGGTCGATACTAATTTATCTGGCCTCATTGGGATCTTCCATGTTGCGAAATGAGGACCATTTTACGTTTGAAAGGTTCTCGTTGAATTTTTGCAAATTATCGTTATTGAATGTGCGCATCATAATTTTCCTTTCTGTGCTGCGCGTTAGGATTGCATCATTGATATATGCAAAAACAGGTAAGTGGTCAGATAAATCATTTAGTATAATGCCACTAAAAACATTATGTGTAAGGTTGTTGGTGAATATGTTGTCAATTAGTGTCGCAGAGTATGAGGTGAGGCGCGTAAAATGGATTGGAGATGAGAGGAAGAAAGGCATGTGAAAATAAGCTGAGTGTCAATGAATTCCTGTGTTGAAGCTTGATGATTGTATAGAGTGTTTTCACTCACGTGACAATTTCTTTATCGTCATGGTAACCGACTTCATCCGCCATGTTGGTGTTCTATGATAATCAGCTGTGAGTATTCTTTGTTTGCACGTGACGTCGGCATAAATTAAAAAAACGGGGTCAGCCATGTTGGGGGATAACCACGCGTTACAATCCCTGTAACATAGCTGTCTGAAGCGTAAGTTGCAGGTGTTACGCATATACTTGTCAATGTCATGCATTCTAAACAGCTGTCAATACTTGTAATTAGGCATGCCAATGTAGACTATTTTAAGACTTGTGCTGTAGTTTGGATTGCAATACCTTTATTTTGTGTGAACGGTAAATTTTTTTTGTTGGATACTACACCGCCCACGTGCTTTGCGGAAGCCGGTATGATCGTTTTACAGTTTTAGTTTCCCCTCTTATCATGCCACGACTCTGTGTTGTCTTTGGTTGTTTTGAATTTGGTTGTGTTACAGGTATGAACAAGCAAGCAATTGAAAAGTGGTTATTGTTTAAGCTTTCAAGGCTTTATGTTTCTTTTGTAATAAAAATTTTCCAAACTTGGCGCATACGTATATAGTTTAGTTTGAGATTCAGATAATTACTGATACTTGTGGGGTTGATGCTGTGTTTTCTAAATAGTGATAATGACAACACAAACCACAAACTGGGGGATAACCATCCACCCACTCTGCGAAAGCCGGTATTGTTTCGTTGTAAAGACAAAACCAGGTGAGTCTCTGGCTCCTATTGATCCACAAAGCTGCCATAGTGTGCTATGCACTCACCAATTTATCAGAGTCCATGTATTCTACCATTTGATCGAGGTGAACTTACAACCTGTTTCATTCCAGGTACTTCATGTACAATTTTTCATATAAAGGCTGTAGTTAAGGCTAGCCACAATCTGTCATTAAAGAACTTCAGTAATTCTCAAGTTGACAAAAACACAGCTTTAAGGTACACCATTGACAAGCAACATTTGTTTAGTTTGTGTCACAGATGCTAGTCGTTAATAGATACCTATATGACAAACAACCATAACGTTCAGTTAGCATTTTGACAAAGAAAGGAGCACCCTCAAAGTAATATTTTGGTGGTTGTGGTACAATTGAATAACCTTGACATTTCAATCATGATTGTTCAGTTAATTTTTCTATAAAAAGTTGCACAGATCAAGTTTCCTAAAGGCTCTTCTTTCAACTTCAAACATGACATATGATACCATTTTATCTTGCACAAATCATTGTCACAGCCAATTAATGTGCTGCCCTCCAAATCTTGTTGACAATAGCACCACAGCCTTTCCTCTTCTTCATCACTAGATGATGTTGAAGAAGATGCAATGGCTACAGCTTCACACCCTGGGCATGTATATTACTTCCCTACAATTTCAGGCAAAATGCACTTGCTTAAGAAATCAGAGGAAACAGAGCATGCATTTTCCCAAAACTCTGTCAGGAAGAATTTCTGCACAAAGCGATGTATTGTTGTTCACACCACAAAATCACAATATTCAACCTCACAGATAAAGATCTGGGCCTGAACTTGGTAGTAGGCATGACTTTTGTCAAGATGAACTTTACCAACTCATCTTTCTTTAAACAAAAGTTGGTTTGGCCAGCAGCCTCAGCGATTGTGGAATCCTTATGTGCATATGGACATTTTATTCACACACACCCATCCCACAGCATTTGCAGTTAATAATCCCATAAGGTGAAGCTATGAAGTATGGTCACCTTGGATCAATATTGAGACCACTGTCAGAAATTGTCAAAGACTCATGGTCAGAAATTGTCAGACTGGTAAGCTTTGTGAGCCCTACCCTCGTTTTCACAACCCTACCTCGTGGCCGCAGTTAAAAACTTGTGGGCTTCAGGGTAGGATATGGACTTAAACAAGACTCTTAGCAGGTTTAGCTGTATTTGTTTTGCAAGCAGTTTTTAGATTGGAAGCAGTAATACGACCTGCCTGCCTGCCATTTGGTACCAAACTTTATATTGTGACTGCTCTCTAGTTGAAGCTTCTATTGCTCCACACTCATCAGGTGTAATCCCAAGCAATATTTGTTGACACTGCTGTAACAACTCTATGTACCGGTAATCTAACTGCAAACACTCTTCTCTAAAAAAAAAAGCTATTGGGCGAGGGCTTGGGTACATTACCAATTTCTTTATAAGTATACTGCTCATTTAAAGGTGCGACAAGGGACAAGACTGCTGGATTTACTGTACAGCCAGAAATACTTCTAAAATAGTTTTCTGCTCTTCTGGGGTTGGGGCAGGTGTCCTGGTTGTTCAGATCCCAGGGTTAGATCTAGTAGCCATAGGACTAACCAGTGTTTCTCCACCATCAATTCATGCTTCCTTCAGGCAGAGGTAAAATCCATCTCACTTATAGGTAATGGGGATTTCTTTCATAAGACTAGAGAGAAGCCATTTGTTCTTTTCCTGTGTGCATGTGGTAGAATCTCTAATTCTAACACCAGCCTCCACAGCAAAAAGCTCTGCCCCAACATGAGACCACCCTTCACAGAACCCTGCTATGCAATAGCAATAGGAAGCAATTACAGTTCCAAATTTTTATGCCAGAAACCATGTTCAAAGTGGGATGTCCCGGGCTCTCTGTGAGCCATTCACCACGTGAGAGTACACAAAACGTCTTAATTCTAAATCCAAAATTTAGATCCTTGAAATATGCCATATCACTCGCTAATGTGAGTACTATGAGTGATATGTCTTCTGAATTTGCAGCGGTCGTGTCAAGATCGACTAGATCGCTCTGAAAAAGGGCTAACGCTCGAAACGTCAGCTTTTTAACACTTAACGATGACCAATTTACAATTTCAACTTAGTTGAAGTAAGCAAATTACCTAGTAAAACAAGAGTTGTTAGCCGAGGTCGATAAAAAATTAGTCCTTTATTTTGCTCTGTTTGCTTCTCTCCGAGATCATCAGAAAAAAAAAATACACTACCATGACTAACTCTGGGGAACACAACAACTTCATTTGGGTCTTTGTAAGTGGTTCACAATATCTGGATATTGAACGTCCAGAAGGAGCTCAATGTTTTCGGAGACATCACTTTTTCTCAACGCATATCGGTCGAAGCCTTAAACAGTTATTTTTTCGTGGTACCTTGACTTCGTAGGACCCTCTACACCCGCAAAGTAATCCGAATAGTGAAGGTTCACATCAGGCACGCCTTCGGAAGAAGCCATTTTGAAAGCTTAGTTACCCCCAACATGGCGGCCGCGTATGACGTAGCAAATTTTTGTCACGTGGTTGAAAACAAAGAATTGTGACAGGAAACATTTGGAGCACATTTTACGGTTTTGAGAAGACGATAGTGTAATATTTATATTTTCGTTATCACGGTCCTTTGCCTTGTCATTAGCTGTGGGAACAAAACAGGAAAGAAGTGGTCTAACGTCGAAAAAGTAATGTTTTTCGTGTCCCACGTGTTCAGTAATAATAACTAATAGCCAAGGAGAGTACACCAAAGAACTTACTTCTGAGCGAAGAAGAATGTGGATCTGTGCGGTAAGTAGAGACGACTTAACTGATGATATTTAAGAACGCGATAGGGTCTGCAGCCGGCACTTCGTTTCAGAAGAAGCTGCGAAAGATTGGGATCGATTCAACGTAGACTGGGTCCCTACCCTCCATCTTGAGCATTTAAATATGCAGGTCCATTGCATCGGGCAACTATTTTATTTCACTATAATAAAGTGGGTATTCTTTCTCACCAAAAATATTTTAACTGTAGATGTACCTTAGGCAGTCTAAAATTTAGGAAACATTTTCAATACACCAGATTTTAAAGACTGATATAAATGGTTTCTCATTTTAGGGACATCAAATTGCATTGTTTCAAGGTGTATACAATAAACAAGGCATGTAGCAAAGCTGGCAGCAAATACTCCACAGTCACTGCTATTTGTCTGTTGCTGCACAGGGACAACTTGAATGCTAGTAAAATTTGAACGTCCAACAAGATTGAGTACCTGCTCATGTACTTCATTTAGAATAATGTTATGATACAAACTGTCATACAAGTTGACAGTGCCATCTTCACGCCCTACTGAGCTTACACATACCCAGTGGGCATTACCAGTATGCATAATCTAAATAAATTCCCCAATAACCTGATTGAAGTTTCTAACAGGGTCCAAAGTTGGTCTCTGAAAGCCCTCCACATCTGGATTAATGTTTCTTAGACAAACATGTACTTCGTGGATAATTTCACAGTCAAGCCAGCCATTGGGTGATGAAATCAATTGGTAATGCCCATCATTCAGCTTTGCAAGTGATGCTGTCTTTTCTGAAGAGCATTTTGAAACACCAGTTATCACAACACTATCATCAGATGTATTGAAAGTGTCATTAACAACCTTTGTTCAGTTTTTCCTCCTGATTTACACACCATACATTCCCAAGTTGTCATTGCATTGTTCAGCACCTACTTGAAGTAAAAGCAGGGCAGATAAAAAAACTTTCTACCTTGACAAAATGGGTTGTGGCATTTCAGCAGTTTATCTGAACAGTGGCTTCTGTTTGCATGTGCAGATAAAATCTAATTTGAGAGCTTCATCCAAAATATCTCTCATCTGTTTGCATTTTGATTTTTCACTTTTGGCTGCTGATGTTTTTAGACACAGGGGACAAAACCACTTGTTAGGTACTTTTGTAATTTTCAAACAAGATAAATGAAAAGTAGAGATGGGACATGCTTGGTCTGTTTATGTTACCACTGGCCCTGTAGCTGCTAGTCTGCAAAAAGAAGCAGAATTGGGATAAGGGGATGAATGAGACAAACTTCACTTTTGAGTATACCACCTTCCCAAAATTTCTGGTAGCACACAGTATCTCCAGAAGTGATTAAGTTTGGAAACAACAGAGTGCCAGTGGCTGACATCAGACAAAATTCTTTCACAGAAGAGATCAATTTCCTCACGAAAACCACAAACAACAAAGTCACAATAAAGCTTTTCAGCAGTGAATATTTACTGTTGGATTTGGTAGAAGTAGGCATGAGTTGTATTTGTTAATATACTGCTCCAAGTCTGTATCCTTTAAACAATAGGGGCATTTGACCTCCCCACATCCATTCCCACAGCAATCACACCTACACAAAACGTCGGTGTGGCATGTAACCATGGATATTGTTTATTGGTAAACGTGCCACATTTCGTTACCTGAAAGTTGATGTGCTTTTCCTTCATGATCTTTTCATAAGTTTCAATAGCAACACTTTCATGTTTACAACCATGTTCTGTAGACTTCTATACGCCTTAAAATAGTCCTTACTGTAATAACTTGTGTCAAGCACCAAAAACAACAATAAATCCATCGATTCAACCAGAGGCAAGCACTCTGGATCGTATGTTTTGTCTGATAACAAGAGAGGATCGATTTCAACACAAGAAATCTTCTCTAAATAACGTTTTCTCACGTGGGGATCGAGTGTGTTCGCATAATCTGAGAGAGAGGATATCCCGCCAAGTTAAAAAATGTGGAGCACCAACATGGCGACTCAACTTTCCCGCGAAATTTATGACGTCATGTGCAGACGCTCTTTTGAAGAAGGTCCACGTTAAAATCTCCCATCACTAACAATGTTTATTGTCTTTAGAAATTAGTGAGACAATATTGCTGAATTTGTCGATAAACATAGCAGTGTTTTGATTTGGTGCTCTGTACACGCAACCGACAATAATGTTTTTACCGTGGGGAACGATAATTTCTAAGAACAATGATTCAATTACATCTGGATCTGAAAATTTGCATTCTTCGAGAAGTTTGAATTCAAGGCCGTTTTGTAAATAAATTCCAACGCCACTGCCTGTTTTCGATTTACGATGGTTGGAGACAAAATTGTATCCTGTGATGTCTACAAGCTCTACAGTGCAATCAGTTAGCCAAGTTTCTGACACACCAATCACAGAGAACGGCGTATCAAGGTTTCTCAGCAATAAATTAAGTTGATCGAAATTTCTCATTAAGCTTCGAGTGTTTAAATGTAAAATTGAAAAGTTTGTTTTGTCGCCAAAAGAAGCTACTCGATTGTTCAGATCTTCCTCAACCATGTAGCCACTTTTGGGCAGGCGAGTGATAAAGTTAGAGTCGGGATTCAGATGACTAGAAAGCGGATGAAATAATTCGGGCCTTTCGACAGGATTAAATAATAACGTTTCAAAACGGTCGGCATTGTAACTCAAGGGACCATGAGAAAATTCATAGATCGCTAAATTAAAGGAACTATCATCCAAGCGATTAAAAGGGAGGAGAGATTGAAGGGATGTCTCGTCAGCCATCATAGAAGTAGCAAATTAAATTACAAATGAGGTTACTCAAGGTTCAGAATTCAGATTACTTAGCTTAAAGGTAGGTTCTCTTGCCGAGCAAATCTTTCAAGGTCGTCAAGGGTTTTGAGCTTGATTGAGCGAGAGTCTTCGGTTTGCCGTAAATAGATGGTGAAGTTCTTGCAACAACAAAACCTGAAGCCATCACGAGTTTGAAATTTTTTCGTATCGGCGAGGGGCTGTTGTACTCGCGGAGTTAGATGATCAAAATGCTTTACCTTCTCCAGTGCGCAATCGGCAGGTAAGCCAATCGAAGAAGCTGTAACCTTGCATGCATCTTTCCGTACATTCAGGACCTTCTCCTTAGCAATCCTTCTTGTGAACTTGCAAACGACTGGACTCGGTCCAGGAGTGGCGTTTCTGGTGGGAATACGATGAGCGATATCGATATCCTGAATCAAAATCTCAACTCCTGCTGCTTGAAAGAGGCTAAGACATAATGTAGTTGTGTCGGAGGCTGACTCACTCGCTTTTATTTCAGGGAGACCGACGATCTTAACGTTGTACTGATAGCTGTAGCGTTGGATAAGCTCGATGGATTTCCCAATTTCTTCCACTCGTTTACATAAGACATTCAGGAGTGACCAGAGTTGTTGTAATAACGGTTTCATACTGCGCGTAACCTCATAAAACGCTGGTGCATTTTTGTGTGTTTGTTTGCTTGTTTTTTTTTTTTTTCATCTTCCGTTTTTTTTTTTCTTGAATGAGACTAAATTTTGAGTGAAAGACACTTGTCCTTATTTAGAAAACATGTGAGGGCGAGAAACAGAGAACTGAGCGAAGTCAGTTTTGTAGACCAGCTGGAACTTTAGACAACTTCTTGGGTGTCGTTAAATTGTCAACAACAAACAAAGTCAAGCGTGCGTGAAGTAATTTGGGCTTTATTCTACTCTTCTAGAAGGTTGATGGTACATTAACGGCAAAGGAATGTAGAACAATCAAGGTGGTCCGACCTTTTTTATTAATCAAAATACTTCCCGAAGGCTTACTCAATATAGGCCAAGAGGGTGCGGAGAAATGATAGGATTGCGCGCTGTTTAAAACAAACGTTTTCCTGGCAGAATATCTTAATAGGTTTGATCGGCGTATCGTGAAACTCAGAGGAAATCTTTTTGAGGAGAGAGCGTTTTACTGTATTTTACTCTGAAATAAAAAAAAATGCATAAAAATAACAGAGCACATTTAGCAACTGGATTTAAATTTTTATTTCCTCCGCAATCCTTTTATTTGATAGTTTCATTCTACAATGAATTTGAGACCTGGTGTCAGTTTAAAGGAGAAGTTTTTCGAGAAATCCCATGATTTTTGACTCTTTGACTGCTTTCGGTGTGCTTTTTCACGAAGGATCACATCTAGACAACTAGAGAAGGAGAATGTTTTAACAAAAAAACGAACTAATTTTCCCTGAGGCCTAAAGGTGGTTATCAGTGTACGTCAGCGGTGAGACAGATATCCAGCACCAGCCGCTTTTGCACTCGCTTTGAAGAGCGAAGTGTCAACAAACACCCACGCATTTTAAGAGGTACTGACTTCGATCGTGACTAGTTCGCCACCAAAGTTATTTTTTTTTTGTTTAACAACTCGGAACTGCCTCTATTGTCTTACCATCGGTGGTTTTCCTGTTCCTATAAAAAGTAGAAGGTACCTAGTAAAATTTAAATTTCAGAAGATGTTTGCATGGAGGTTTTAATTAAATTCAAAATCAAGTGAAATGTTCCTTTTGTAGAATTAAATAAATCATACCTGAAACCCTCCTTTACAAAGTTATTAAATTGATACAAGCTTGCTTTCTTTTGTGCTTTTCACGAGTAAAGTTCATTTGCCTCTACTGGGGAAATTGATTTCCGCCGTTTTCCGGCTACCGCCGCCCGTTTCAGTTTTTTGTGTTTTTCTAGAATAAGGAAGCAAGTCTGGGAAAAAAATCTCACCACGTTTCTAAGATCACTTACTGACTGAAAAATGAGGATAGCCAATTTACTGTCGATGTGCCACCTCCAGCACGGTAAGGCTTTCTTAAATAGGTAGTTACAAGACACACTCATTTCTCGTTGATTAAATTATACGACACTATAAAAGCAGTGTTATATCGTTAAAATATTTTTAAATCAGGTGCTTAATTGTGTTGCAATCTGTTCATTTATCATATCTTTTTTTCCAGAATTATTTATCATCAAGCGTTATACCAGCACTTTATATTTCAATTTAAAACGTCCGGATGAGTTCAAAATCTTTCGAAAAAAGAAAAAAAGACGGAAATTCTCAAATTTTAAAAGACAGGTCAGCAAAATTAAACTTCTTTCTCTTCATGCACAGACATCTTGAATACTAGCTTTAAGACCTTCGTAGAAAAAAATTTTGACCATTCAGACATGTGATCATTTTGATGACTTAGCACGCTTTCCTCTTGCGTTGAATACCGAGGGTTTTTTTTTGTCTCCAAAGTAGTCGCAAAGACTGCCCGAGGGCTAATAAAGCTACACACTGTACAAGCTGAAGCTACACTCTGTACAAGCTACTTCACACGCTTTAATTCTACGCTTTTAATGGGTTTGATTAGCATGAGTTAAGACACCTACGTACCTGATCACAGCAAGAGATCTGTGTCATTAACGCAGAAAGAAAACGTGGCAAAACAAAGATGTTTATGGCAAAACAATTGCAATTACTGAACAGGTCATTTAACTTGCTTTAAATACCCAGAGTTAATTACCTGAAATACCTAACCGGAAAACACGATTCATCCGGGGTGGCTAATATAATTCTTTATTTGGAAACATTGACTCCGCCTCGTTGCATCTTTTTGTTGATCTTACTGCCCTTGAAGTGAAGGCTAGACATCCTAAGTGATACATATTGTGGGAATTCGAGGCACAAGACGGTCCGTTAAGACAATTTCGAGCAAGTTCCTTGAATTCTTGCAGATATACTATGCCTTTCTCTCAAGAGTGGTTCAGCGCAGCATGCTTTATGTTTCTTCTCTGTATCCTATATTACATGAGACTGTTAGGCCGAGCTGTTCAGCTTCAAGAGCAGCAAGGAAAGAATCGACAACAGACTTTACCAGGGACGAGGCAAAATCACAGAAGAAGTGAAGATCACCAAAATATTGAGGTCGTTACTAATAGAAGATACCCTAGAGAACACGATGAACGCCAAAGCTAGGTAACTCGACTCCTTCTTTTACGGAAGGAAAGCAGTTAAGGTTTTCTGATGATTAGTTAATCCCTGCTATATCTTAATTTCCTGCAGAGTTGTGCACAGTGGAGCAAGTGCTTCCCGTGTGGTTTTTCAAGGACTGAGGAATTAACTCAAACGGCAAAATAGTTCATTTCGTAGTACAACCGTACTGAAATGTTTTGGTAAATTTTGATTGTCTTTCTCTCAGGGAAACATCGGTACATTTTTTTTTTAGTCTGAATTTTCAACTGTAAACGTTATTTCATATTGTATTATACTGGACAGAAACTGGATAAAACCGAGAAGGTGAATCAGCATGTAAGAAGAAACGTTTTCAATGTTTTTAGCTTTACGAAATGAGCGTCGGAAGCTGAATTATCCCATGTTCAAGTGAGGGTAGAAAGAGCTATTTCCGTTTAGCACACAAGGGTTTTTTTGATAACATTATTATCTTTGTCACATAGATGTATATAACTTAACTGAAGGATAAAACTTGTCACGATGCACGTAGTTCGGAGACCATTTTCATGCATCATGCCAAACTTTGCGAAGTTTGGCCTGAAGTCGAAGTTACAAACGCAGATGCTTCGCTTGAAAGTCGGAGCGCTGGCAAAAAATAGCTGAACCGTATTTTTCGGGCTTATGTTGCAAAGTACATAGATTTGCGTGTTGTTGAATAAGGCTTTGATCTAATTCGAACGTATCCGCAATAATGAAACTACTGAGCGCGTCGGCTAATCGGATTAATGCATTGAAGCGTGGCTTTTCCAAAGTTAAATGGTTATTATAGACTTTTCTCTAGTGCTAAACTTTTGTTTGTTGAGCAGAACGCCAAAAGCGCCTTTTTTTTTACTGAGGAAAAACTTTGCTTCAGAACATGATGAACGCCAAGGCTGATACAGTGTTGTTTTTTTTGTTCAGAGCAGAAGAGAAAATTCAAGTACTTTGTTTCATTTTCTTCCACTGAGCATTCTATCCGTCATCAAAATATTTTTGCATGACCCTCACGAACAGTCTCTCTCGTCGTGTTGGACATACTTTTGACTTTTTTCGGTATTGTTTTCAGTTTCCTGTGCAGAAAAATAGAAGAAGAAGAACTCGCATTTTGTCTGACATGGTGCCACAGTAAAATGTGTTTAACATTAATCGTAGCCGAGGGCGGTAAACAGTACCTGATTGTTGTCCTTGAAATTTGACTTATTCCATTTTTGCACTGATAATTGTTATTTAAACGAATATTTCTGGAGAGATATGATCAATCCTTAGAAATACTAGATTTTTAATGATTCAAAGTAATAACAAAACTGCTTCAGGAAACAGGACTGGTGCACTGATGTATGGCCAGAAACTGCCATATATAATAATAATAATAATAATAATAATAATAATAATAATAATAATAATAATAATAATAATATATATCGATTTCTATAGCGCATTTCCGTGGAATGCTCTAATGCCCTTTACAAAACTGTGCGGGGGACTTTTCCAGACTGCTAGGCGGCAGTTTACAATCAATAAAGAAGAAATTTTACAGATGCCCCCTCCCCCAGTCCCAGTAACCAGGCCAGACCACATCGCAGTAATCTCGTGATGTGGGTTTTTCAACGTTCCCTGCCGAAATTAACTAATTGGTAGATGCAGGAGACGGGACCTCCGGCTTTACGTCCTAACCGAGAAGACGAAGCAATGTGAGTGAAGCGTCTTGCTTAAGGACACAACGTCAAGCCCCGGCCAGGACTTGAACCTGGGCCGTCTGACCCAGAGTCCAGCGCACTGACCACTGGACTACTCACGCCTCACATATGAAGTTTTTGCCCCGGCATATCAGATGATTCACATAGGAGGAAACCGATACTTACATACACTAACGGTTTTGATCTAAACTAGAATGCTGGCAAACTTTTTGTTTTCCAGACTGTGACGACTTTTCTTTTCTGCGTCTCAATTTTTATGTCTTTGATGCTGAACACCTGAAAAAATTTTATTAATACAGCTGATAGCGGTTATTGATCTGAGGTAACTATCCAGCACTAAGCACTTTTGAACTCGCCATGAAGAGCGAAACGGGCTACAAACACCCACGCACTTTAAGGGACTTTGATTTCTATCGTGACCAATTCGCCACCAAAGCTTTTTTTCTGTTTTAAACAACTCGGAAGTTATCCCTATTGTCATATCATCTGTGGTTTTCCTACTTTCATCAAAAAAGGATGAGGTACTTCGTAAGGTACTTCGTACTTCACAGGAAGTTTGTGCGGAGGAAATTTTATGTACCAGAATGAAATTTTTCCTTATCTCTTTTTTCTTTTTGATTAATAAAGGAGGATAGACAGTTTTGACAAGACTGAAAACAGACTATTCCTAACAAGTTTTTCTCGTTTGCCTTATAGTTTTGATCCAAGCTTATGCTGGAAGTGAATATTTCAACCTTTGTGCGACATTTGATGCTCAAAACTTTGCGTACTTGCTCAATCCCCATGTATTTGCTCCTTAGCCCTGTTGTTTCATTTCTAATGCATGAGGATGTGAAGAATGAGTTCGACCGAGAAATCTAAGTTTATTTAGGAAGCGAAACCGATTTAAAAATATTTAAAAATCCACTGGGCGAGACGAAAGGGCAATATCATCTGATAGTATTCCGCTAAAAAGCCATTTTGCCATATAAGAGCAACAGAAAGGCCAAATATATTACGCCGGCGAAGGATAAGAACAAAAACCGCAGCAACAAAATCAGACGGCAGCACTAAACAATCCAAACTTTTGATTTTAATGTCCGCTATAGGCTTAAGTATTTAAACGACAATGTTTTAGTAAAACAGATATTTATTGTATGTCACTTAATGGTTTAGTTTGTGTTGATTTTTGTCTTACGAGCGCACCCTAATGCGCCATCGATACGATCCTCAAATTTCTGCGTGTATTATCTGAATGCATTTAAATAAGTGCATTCAGTCAACCGATTGTCAATGCGTATGTTAAATTTTATGCAATGAATGACTTGAACCCGGGGGTAACATGTGAAGGTGTAGTCTGATCGTCCGGGTGAGTGTAGTCCTGAGAAGGACTGTTGTCGGTGGTAGTGACTGACGTTTCGACAACCTGTGCGGAAGTCATCATCAGAGTCGAGGGTAAATTTTATGTTCCAAAAGTTTACAGTTGAATTTATTGAATATAAAAGATATAAACAGTAGGACTTTTTAAACCTCATAATAGACTAACAACTCTTCGAACTTAAGACAACTTCTAATCAGTCTGTATAACTGACTGAAAGAAACCTTTATCAACTCCAAGTCCATGGATCCTTGGACTACATGCAACAATTTTCTGTAGAATATTCTAAATGAAAATCATATTAGTATGCAAGTACATCTGGAAATATTGCTGTTCGCCCATCCTCTCCGCAAAGCACTCAATGTTATCAAATGCGACAAACAATCAAAGACAAGTTCATTCGTAAGGCAAAAAAATTATGGCAACAACGCTGGATCTAAAAACTATCAAGCTTCATGGGAATTTTACAACAAATTCTTCCACATTTTCCGTACTAATCGCTCCCAACGTTCAGAATTCTTGAAAAAGATGCATGGTTTTCTATAGATTTTATTCGGAATACGTGCGTTAGCAAGAGGAACACGCTTCACGCTGAGCCAAACAATTAATTGTATGAAAAACTCTTTCCATTTTGATTAGGAAATAAAGTATCACCAAGAGTACTGTGACACAAAGAAGACACTCAGCAGAATTCTTGAATAAGATACATGGTTTTCTATAGATTTTACTCGGAATACGTGCATAGTTCTATATTACCTTCGTGATACTCAAAGGCCAAGAACCACAATTAATGTTATCGTTCAATAATCGTCTATGTAAACTTCAGTTTATCACATATTTTAACTTTGCTTTAAACACCCATACAATGAGTCAAAAGCGCGGTGAACTTAAACAGCTATAACTCAGTAGGTCAGTATCATTCTAAAAAAACTAAAGGAAAGCTTCACGCAGTGATAAACGTCGATGTATCTAAGAGAAATGTAAGCGAATTTACAATCATTATGATTATATACTCAAATTATTGAAAAACCTGGCTTCCGACTTGTCTCTGTTTCTTCTGTTTGTCCAGTTATCGATCAATTAACTGAAAATTTTAATCCTATAGCACCGTGTAACAACTACGGTAAATAAAACAACAATTAGAAGAGATAAAGAAGTTCAAGTGAAAAGTCACAGTTGCCGTAGATTTCCGGCTTCAAAATGTCCACTAACAACGGCCTCTCAATTTCTTCCTCTTTTCAAGACTTGAGCAGGAAAAAAGAAGACATGTTTAACGAAGATTTTTCCTACAGAGAATCGGTGAGAGAATTTTTATTTTACAACTTTAGCTCATTCGAATTTTGGAAAGCTATGTTACGCAGAGAGAGACTCTGAACGAAAAACTAAAACAGCAGTCATTACTCAAACCTACCGTTCATCGTGTCCAGTAGGAAAGTTTCTTTGTGGTCGGATACTGGGATTTTCACTCTCTCCTGCCCTGATTCTCTCTCCGTTTCTGTTCAACTCCCATCTCCTTACAGATCCACGAAGTTCATTCTTCTCCGCCGGTTTCCTTGTGGACAAAGTTGACTTCGTTCCATTTTGATCAGGAAAAACAAGATCATCACTAACAGCACAATCACACAGAGTGTGCTAAAAAATTCGTGAATTTGAAGCATGGCTGTTCAAATGATTTCCTGCTAAAAGGCAGGCTGGCAGAAAAAAAAACAATCTGTATGCCGGCTAAACGGTACCACGAGTCTAACTTAAAATTGGCCCGATTAATGACAGATTTTCAGCTGCACCTTAACTAAATAGGTAAAATACCGAATCCCTACCGATAAGATCAAGCAGTGATATATTGTTCAATTATTGTCTACTTTTTGCAAAAAGCAAAACATTCACGGTTTGAAAGCTTAACTGAAGCTTTAAAAAACGTCATGTCTGTCTAGTATTTGGTTAATTTAGCTTTACAAAATGACAGTCGATATCATTATCTCATGTTCAAACGTGGTGATTTACTGAAGAGCTATTCCCGTTAATTAAGAGTTGTTGGTTATGGCAGAGCCACTCGAAGGCCTCTCTTTCAACTTTGCCTTATTGTTTATTCACCGCTATATTTTCTTTATGATGATGTAACGCTCGCTGTATCCTGCAACAGACGAAATGCCTGCTCCTGAAGCTGTGTTCAATAAGATAAGTCACAAAATATTTTATATTCGTTTCAGGGTGATAAGAGTAAAACTAAACTTTTTTGCCTGCATATTTGCAGTTTAAAAACAATTATTCCTGGAGAGAAACGGATCCGGAGATGTTGACTAAAGAAAGAATACGCTGGCTATGAGCACCTCGGTATCACTAGTCGTAGTCTGAGGAGACGCGAAAAGAAACTGCTTAAATGTAGAATTCATCGAATTCATTAGTATGGTGTTTCACGCTGGAATCTACTCCCAATTGTAAAGACTGTTATTTAGTTTTCATTGATTTGCAAGAGTGAGTTAAAATTAACATTCCTTCTATTTTAGGTTGTAAGTTGATTGAGCTAGTCGGTGTTTGTACCGAAATAAAGTTTCATGTAAGCGTAAGCACGGGCAATCGATCGGGTAGCTTTGGCGGCTTAAGCTTTTCCGTTGTTTAAATTGGCCGCCTATTCCGTTCAAAAAAAAGACAAGGATTGTTTTATGAGAAATCTACGCTTTGGTCTTCTTACGAGAATGCTTTTATCATACTCGATCCGTCACAGGAGAGATTCGATTCACTGTTCAACTAGTACGTATAAGCAAATTTGATGCGATGATGTGGCGTTTACTAGCGTTGCAAATATTATGCAAAGATCATGCGATCTTTGCCACTGAGCAAAACTGAGCAAATTTAGACAAAAGTGAAATGTTTCTTACATTTGCTCAACATTTGTTACTCAGGCAAATCCATTTTCCTTCGATAAATCAAACAATGAAATTTGACAATTTAATCACAAGTCAGGCGGTTCCGTAACCGCCTGATTGGCCATAACAATAAATTGGTTCAATGTCTTCTTTCGAGGGAATAAAAATGTTGCCGGATGAATAGAAAACCGATGACAATATGTTTTTTTAGCTTTTATTTGAGGTGTTCACCATTCCATAGTTCACGATCCTGCTATAATGCTGGCAGAAGCTAATTGCGTGATGAAGTCATACGGATATATATTTTTAATAAAAAAGGACCTTTGACACGTTGTTTTATTTACACTCCCGAGATGCGTCGAAATTTGTTAAGTGCAACGAACAAAGTGCCGGAGGCTTCAAGTTATACTGAGTAATTTGGCCTTGGTTGATGTCAAACTTACAATAGGCAGATGACTTGTATATTTTATTAAGAGACCTACTGGAACCGCTTTTTATTGACGAAAACATGATTTCCTCTCGACAATCCGGCATTAACATGATATCGTGACTCCTCCTTTGCTATGATTGTCTTATTTCAAAGACCCACGGCGGGCTTTACATGATTAATATCAGTATCAGAAATCGCTGCACAAGACAGTCCATTCAGACAATTTATTTCGCGTAGGTTCCTTGCTTCCTGTCATCAAACTGTTTTTGGAAGCCATGCTTTTCTCTCAAGAGTTGTTCAACGCAGCATGTTTGATGTTTTTACTATGGATCCTATTTTACATGAGACTTATGGTTAAGCAGAGCTGTTCCGAGCGCAGCAAGGAAACAATCGACAACAGACTATAACAGCGAGGAGGCAAAATTAACGGCAAAATCCGATGAGAAATGAAGGACACCAAAATATTGAGAATGGAGAACACCAAAATATTGAGGTCGTTAGTAATAGAAGATACTCTGAAGAGCAAGATGAAGACCAAAGTTAGGAAAGTCCATTTTTGTTTTAATCATTCTTTTTACTCATTTCTTAAACTGAAATAACAACAATTAAGGTTTCCTTTTAATCGATTAATACCTATTACAGTTTTGCTTCCACTGTTCAAAGGAAAGAGTTAAGCACTTTAGAATAAGCATTTGCATTGGTGTTTTCACCTAACTTTATTTAGAGGAGCTCATTCAACAGTCTCTGTGATATGTTGGATAACCTCAAACAGCTTCAAACAATTGTGTAAATCTGCTCTTCTCTTCAGTGCACAAGAACTGAGAAAGTAAACAAGTTCTGAGGCCGTTTTCTGTCAATTTTCTGGCTCTTTTAGATAAAGGAAGAAGGAAGGATTTTCTTGCGGGTTTTTTTTTTTTTCTTTTTCATACGGTTGTGGAAGGACTGAGGAATATTGTGTAGCGGAAGGTAATTCATTATGTGGATCACTCAACCGTATTGGAATGCTCTTAGCAGATTTGATTATCGTTTTCCCTGGAAAAGATTTGGACATTTGTTCAATTGTACACGTTATTTCATAACTACAGACAAAATGATTGGCCAATGGAGGGTCGAATAAAGCTCTAAGTTAATTTAGTTTTAGAACTTATAAATTACCCACTATTCTACTCGACCGCCTACCAGAAAGAAGTGTAAACTACTGCATTATACTGGTTGGACTCTAGATAAACGAAGGTGAGTAAGTTTGTAACAAGAAAAACTAAGTCAGTTTTAATGTTTAGCCTTTGCACACGAGAGAATCCTTTCTTGCTCTTACCAACCATTTTCAGTGGAATGCTATTAGCCCTGACTTTTTCCCTATACATTTTTTATCAATCGGAATCTACACTAATTTCTAATTTCATAGCTACAAACAAAATTATTGACAAATTTAGGGTTGATATAGCTTTTGACAGCCAGTATTTAGTTAATTTAGTTTGAGAAATGATATGTTAACTTAAGCCCTTTGAATAGTATAACCTTTGTAAATATATCTTATTTGGGGAGCTGAAATATGATAGAGTGGAAAGTATTTCAACTCACCAAACTTTCCAAAGTTTCGCCTGAAGTGAAAGTCACAAACGCATGATGTTTCGTGAAAGATTGGAGCTTTGGCAAAATTCTTAAGTTGGATGTTTTATCGTACGGTTGCCTGCCAGCTTAGGGTCCCTCAGCAGGTCAACTTCCCAGACGTTCTTATATTCGTGGTTACAAAAGGCTATTTCAATAGGCAGTCTCTGAAAGCGCTCCGATGTATTTTGGTTAAAAAAATCAATTTCTTTCAAACTTTGCCCATAAATCTGTATTAGTTTAAAAGTAATCTAAACCACCTTGGTTTTTCGAAATATTGTAAAATAATTTAAAGTTTTTCCGAGCGAAAATCGCTTCAGCGCTCAAAGGCCCGTCTGAACAGCGCCGATTTTCAAAAATGACACAAATTGAATTACTCGTCTTTTCACAAAAACCTTTTCTGAGGATCTTCTTTTACTTTGCACATTTAGACCGATCCTTTGTGGGAAAAAATCACAGAAGTTTTTCTTTTGTAACGATTTTACACTAAAAATTACTTTTCTCTTTGACACCTACTTTGCCTTTTCCGCCTTAATTTGAAAAGGTAGTCGGTCGTCGTAGAGTGAAATGTAATCTCTTTTTTTTTTTCGTGCCTGATTAATCTTTGATAAAAGGGGTTCCTTTTTATGGCTCTTAATTACCTATGTTGAGCCATGTGACAAAAAATGTTTTTCTCCCTCTAAATAACCTCCTCAGGGGCCTCACATAAACAAAAATGACTTGTTGAAAAATAACTATTATTTTAATTTCCCTTCATTTGTAAAACGTTAAAAACAAGGTAGAGGAGACAAGACAAACAATAGAGCTCACTTGTAGCTTGCCGCAGAGCACCAAATAAGTCACAATAGGGGTCAGCTTAAAAGTTTGAAAAGGATGCAAACTGGATAGACCAATTTTATGAGAACTGTTCGAAATTGAACCGAATATTATTTCTTTGGCACGCATACAGGCTTCTTATAAACACTGCGCTTATGGCATTAGCAATATATAGATTTATATTTATATGTTGAGTAGAAAATTACGACGACTACGCTTTTATCCCTACAAGTCTGTTTCGTGATTGCTCACTCATCAGGGGATTTTATAATAAAATCGCAATAAAATCCCCTGATGAGTGAGCAATCACGAAACAAGCTTGTAGGGATAAAAATGTAGTCGTCATATTTTTCTACTCGACATGTATTGCGCTCTACTTTTATGTATCGAGCACTGCCATACGGAAAAATCGAAACGCAGGCTTCCTAAATTTATATCTATGTATAAATGTATTTGGAAAAATTTGCGCTCGGTGTGTATACATTTGCTAATAGTTCTTTCAGCGCTCAAATTTCGGTTCAATTTTGAACAGTTTTGTGATAGTCTGATGTTACTTTGTTGCTTAAAGTTTTAAATTCCTAATTCATATTTTAAATCCGTTGGCTATCGGTGCCACAACTGAGTACTGAGATAAACGTGCTCCAAAAATTTGAACAGCACACTTTTGAGTAACTGATTGGCACACTTCAATCTGCTGTTTACTTAAGCTCTATTTTGATAAAACAGTTTTTCAGAAATCACTTTTGGGATATATTGCATCAGAATTTAGCTTCTTGTTCAATTCTCTTCATTCCTCAAACAATTAACCATGCTTCTTATACTTTAGGAATTCTTTAGTTTATTTGTACCATTTTACTGCTAACGACCCTCTGTGTATCGATCAAATTAAACACAGCTGTGCTTCAAGGGGAACCCTTGGAAAATGATCGATATCGAGCACTCGCCAGAAGACCTGAAGTAATCAGAAACGGACGGAGAGTCTGGCTACGAGGAAGCGAAAATTATAGTGTTCGACTGAGGAAAAAGTGTGCCACTGAACACGATCATAAACGTCAAGGCTGATACAGAATTTTGTTTTAATTTATTATAAACTGGAGAGGAAACTCTAGTCGTCAAAAAAACTTTGTTTCGTTTTATTCTGCACAGCATGTTTATCAGTCCTCATAATATTCCCCCATCATTTCAAGGAACAGCCTCTCTCGTCGAGTTAGACATCTAAAGTTCTGACCTTTGGTGGTATTGTTGTTTTTTTTTTCCCTTCGCAGACACGAGGGAAGAATAAGTCGTCTTTCCTCTTACATGGTACCGAAGGGAAATGTGTTTAACACTGACTGTAATCGCTAGGTGGAAATTTGTGAAGTGCAACGAGTAAAATGGCCTTGATTAATATGAAACTTAAATTAGGCAGTGGACCAATGTATTGTATCAAGTGACCTGCTGAAACCGCTTTTTAAAATCATTATTTTACGTGACATTTATAATTGATTGTCTTATTTTAGACACACACGACGCGCTCTACAAGATTCAGTCCATTCAGACAATTTCGTACAGGAGCCCTTCTTCCTGCTATTAAACTGTTTTTGAAAACCATGTGTTTCTCTCAAGAGTTGTTCGATGTGGCATGTTTGATGTTTCTTCTTTGGATCTTGTTTTACTTGAGACTGTTAAGCAGAGCTGTTCAGGCTCTAGAGCATCAAGGGAACGATCGACGATAGACTACATCAGCGACGAGGCAAGATCCAATGAGAAAGAGCACCAAAATATTGAGGTGGTTACTAATAGAAGATGCCCTGAAGAGCACGATGAACGCCAAAGTTAGGTAAGTCTTTTTTTTGTTTTAATCATTCTCCAGTTTTTCCTCATTCCTTAAACGGAAATGAAAGTTTCTTCGTAATTGATTAATACCTATTATAGTGTGCTTCCAGTGTTCAAAAGAAAGAGTTAAGCACACTTAGGCGTTCGCACATCTTCAATACCGTGGATTCTAAGCTTTCTGTCTAACCGCCGACAACGCGTTACTGGTTAGCTGGCTCGATTTCTGACTGGCTTCCAATATCTGCCGGCGTTTCCCAGGGAACAAAACTTAGCCCAATATTGTTTCTGGTAATGATCAACAACATGAATATCTCAGATCCCGAATCCTGTACTTGGAAGTATGTTGATGATGTAACGTTGTCCGAAGGACTTGTAAGGAACAGAAACTCAACCATTCAAACCAGTCTCTATCCCTTCGCCTCTTGGAGCTCTAGTAACTGGATGAAACTCAACGCTAAAAAGTGCAAAGAAATGCGGATTTGTTTCTTAAAGGACCCCATAGAATTCTCTCATTTGAACATCGACGATCAACAATTAGAGCTTGTAACTTCATATAAAGTACTTGGTTTGGTGATTCAGAATACTTTAAAGTGGAACAATCATATTGAATATATAGTCCCCAAGGACTCTAAACACCTTCACGTACTCCGAGGACTCCGTCGAGGGGGCGTTGAGATTAATGATCTAATTACTATCTATAATGTCTTGTAAAGATCTTTACTAGAATATTGCTGTATAGTATATGGCACCACGCCCTACCCTCCTACCTCTCATAGGAATTAGAACGCATACAGAAACGTGCTGTTAAAATTATAGCCCCAGCGTTTTCTTATTTACAAGCTCTTCAGTTTTTAAACCTAAGAGCATTAGATGAAAGATGTAGGGAACTTTGTCTTAAAACTCTTGAAAAGATCTCAAGAGGAGGTCTTCTTGTTAAAAAAATCTCCCAGTGACAAGTCAGCACATGCATCACTATCAAACGAGACGCGCTAGCAACCATATATTGCCTAAACGCAGGACAGAAAGACTGCGTCGTAGTTTTTTCCCAAATACTAGCCTAGCTTTTAATAACTATTAGGCTTTTAGACTATATATACGCCCATTCAACTTGTATAAGCATAAACTTGTTTGTAATTTTGTTATAAAACCCATTGTAACCCAGTCCCTCTTTCATCAACTTTTGTAATTTTCCATGGTCGTATGATTGTAACCACATTGTAATTCAGATTAGCTGCGATGATGGTGGAATTAATCTTTTTTTTCTTCTTTCTTTCTTCTTCTTCTTTCTAACCGAAGACTGGCCGGAAAAACCACAAAAGATGTTTAATTACTTGCGAGCGAGCTCAAAGACTTATCTTCGTGCGTGTTCATGTGTAAAGCCATTAGAACCAGATTATTAGCCACAAAAATTAGTCTATCGGATTGTTATAAATGTTTACACAGCAGAACAAAGAATTTTCTTTTGAGACGTAACTGTGGCGGCCGCAATTCACATAAGCTATTTTTAATGCAACACTCGACAATTAGCTAATCAGGCTTTCATGTACTTTCTAAGTGGCCCATAAGATTGTTGTGGAAAGTTCATCAACATGAAGTGCCATAAGCTTCCTGGCTGTCTCTTTTGGATCATGATTGTTGAGCGACGAAAATCAGTGCTACTTTTTACTTCTATGTCATGGAATCAATTTCAATCCAGCAGTCAGTTTTCTTTTGCAAGAATAAGATGTGTCAAAATCTATAAAATAGAGATAACCCTCTATAGCGTTTGCGGTGACCAAAAATCTAGATTCTCAAGAGCAAGGGCAGGGGGCGTCGCTCCAAAACGTGGTTAACGAGGTTTTTGGGAACAATTTTACAGATCGAGATAACAAGCCAAAGTTGACAGTTTGCACGAATCTTTATTCTTGAAAGGCAATCGACCACGAACCACAATCGACGATGAAATCACGATTAATCTCACAATCAATCAATCAATCAATCTATCGATCGTAAACTGAAAAGAACAACACAACGAAGTTCTATCAATTTAATGAAATGTCGCGGAATGCATAATCAAAGAATCGCGGGTAAAAAACTGGGCCCCGACGTCGATAACGAGATTAAAATGACACTGAAACAATGCAAATAAAACAGAACAAAAGTTTCGATACAAACTGCAAGAATTTTGGTGGCCGATTAACAGCCCACTATTTTTATCTAAATGGTGGGCGTTCACTTGCATTTGGTACAATTTTGGCTTTTAAATCTTAAATCAACAGAGAATACGGCAATACAACGGAATATCTGTTCGTATATTGTCGCCCAACACTGAAAAGACTAGACTAGAAAAACAAAGTTACAAAGGTACTCACATATCGGTCCCGCTTCTGCCAGAGGTTGAGAAAACGATAGGGCGAAAGTTTACCAAAACTACTCAAAAACTTACGAAGAACTGATTAAAGGGACGCTAAACTCACCTTTTATATGCGCGTGGTGACGCTGAAGGGTCCGATTACAAAAACCAATAGAAATACAGAAAAACGGATAAACATTGTAACTATGTACGTATCAGAAATGGGCTCCTGGTACGTATCTATGATTTTTCTGAAATTAGTGATCTAATCAATAATCAATTTAAGAATGAGCTTTCTGGCTAATATCCCTAACACTCTCGAAATATAGTATAGTAGCTCGAAATTAATTTGTCATGATTATCATTGGATCCTTCAAAGCTTTATTGCGGTTGAATCGGTTTACATACTGTTTCACTAGTCAATGGACTCTGCTAGCGTATACTTAACATGCGTCCCACCTTCAAAATCGTCAATTCAATCGATGCGCCCATTGGTTTACCGTCTGGAAAGTTGAAACTCTTCTCGATAGTTAAGAAAGACAAAACAAAACTGTTTTGAAGAATTTCGACTACTGTACTAACTATAACTTTTATCAAACTGTCACTAGTGCTGGCTTTTTTGGAGAGGGTGGAGAGACTAGACAAATAGAGAGAAATTCTGACAAAATTTCAAATATTTTTAAGTCATTAAGAACTCTATGTACACTGTATTGTTTATGACTTAACACCTGTTTCTTTTTTTAACATTTAGAAAAACAGTCAAATGGGAATCAGGCAAATTATTGTTACTTCCTTACTTTTATATTTGAGATTGTTTCGTGTTATAGTTAATTTGTAAGGGAAACATCCAGCGCTGTAGCGAATGATTGCATGATCCTCAAAGATATGAAATGTCGATATCCTGTAAACTCAAATGTTTGCACTCATAAAGATCGGAAGCGAGCGTCAACCATGCGAAATAAAAAATGACAGGTACCGTTGACCCCCCCTAAATCGAATCTTGAAAACAGTTCGAATCATTAAGAGATGAGAACGACTGACCAGAAATTAGGACTAAAACGGCGGTCGCTGTGCATTTGAAACAAATTTCACTACCATGTAGAGCAGTCTGGTGAAAAAGGAACTTTTTTCAAAAGAGCTTTTTGAAGATGAGCTGTTGTTTAGTTGCATCCTAGTGCAAGGAAACTTCAACTGGAATGGCAGTCGTTTCGAATAAAGCTAAAAAAGGAAAAAAGAGATTTGAAATTTGCATTTGTGAAAGTAAAAAAGCAAGTAGACATCAATACATTTAAATCTTATAGCGCTATTTCTCACTCCCTAATAGGGCCTGACACAAAAACAAAATGAAAAGAAGTGGTGTCTTTACAATTTGCTTCCCGGTTCCGGAGCTATTCAATGAGCCTTTGGTCGCAAATTTTTGCAACGTCTTCACTTTTTTCATGTGGGTGAAACCTAATATTTTGACTTCAGGATCATCTGAAAAAATCATTTAAATAGTTAAAGTTGTAAGATTTTTAAGCTTTACGATATTTTCTTTTTTGTTTTAAACAATAGTCTCTTTCCACAACATTTTTTTGTTGATGTTGGATGGCAGCTTGTTTCAGCGCTAAATGTTCCTTCTAAAGATATGACGTTCTCATAAGTTCAACCATCCTGTGACATTTTTGGTGTCAAAAATGTTTTGCTTTAACAATCTTTGTGTTTTGTTAGTTAACCTAATACAAACCTAAAAAGTGCTGCTGTTTTCTGAGTTCTGAGATCATATCCTACTTATCTCCTCTTTTAGATATGGAAAGAAGTGTTTCCCGCGTGGTTCCACGAGGACTGAAGACTGCTGTGCAAAAGAGATTTTGTTTAATTCAAACAGCGAGAGACAGTTCATTTCTGAGAAACATCTGTACATTTGTTTTAGTTTGAATCTTCAATTGTAAACGTTATTTTACGTTGTATTGTATTGGATAGACAACAGATAAAAGAAGGTGAATCAGTATGTAAGAGGAAACAATAAATTCAACTGGTCAGTTTCGAAAAATAAAATTTAATGCATCGTAGACTCTACTCTACTGAATGCACTTTAGTTTAGGCAGTTTAATAGATATAATGCGCGCAGACATTGTCTGAGTATTTAAAGTAGTATGAAAATGGCAGATGAAGTTTGCGTAAGTGATTATTGAATGCTTAAATTAATTTTTTCCTTCCAGTAAACAGCCTTAGGGCTCTCTGACAAAAGTCGTGGAACGCTTATTTTAATTATTTGACGGGGAAGTGACGCATTCGTACTAGAAACCTCATCAGGCTTTTCAAAGTATTGTATTTTAATTCATGGCCTATCCATTATCCATATTGCCAACGAACTCCGAATCGTTGAAATAACCCGTAATCATGTTTCGTGTTTAACAAAATTAAAAGTTAAGGGCCTACTCGCACTCGCAGACAAAACTAGAATTGTCCCGACAAAATCAAAGGACGAATTTTGTCACGACATATTTTTGTCTCCTAGGTTGCATCCGCATTAAAAATGTCGAAGCTGTTAAAGCTGTCAAATTCGGTCATCAGCCAAAAATAACACAAATACTATATTTTATTGTAATTGATTCAATGTTGCTTTCGCTTTGTTTTCGCTTTGCTTTGAGTGGGCACTTCTGGATCTTGTGCCACGTCCACGGCTTCATAAACTTTCAATTCCAGCTACAGGATGAGTTTAATTTAATATTGATAAATCCTAAATCCCTTTAATAAAAAAATTTTCAAAAATTTTTAGCTCTGAATTATTCCATGTTCAAGCTTGCGCATCAAGAGCTCTTTCCGATCCGTTAAGCACATGAGGGTTTTTTTTTAATGATGTTACTCATCTTTGTAAACATACACGGATACGTACATTTTTCCCAAGGAATACAATTTGTGATGATGCACGCAGTGTGGAAACCATCGCGCCAAACTTGACGAAGTTAATCCTTCGTACAATTACAGACCAAATTGGACTTCACTCGGTCCTCGCCATTATCATTTATTTATTTGTGCTCTATTTATTATTATCGATTTATTTATCTATAGGCGATACAGCTCATTTCTAACATCAAGTGAGTGCAATGACTATCATTCTAAAAAAAAAAAAAAAACTAAAGAAAAACTTCACACAGTAATAATATAACCTCTATGTATCTAACAGCGATGTAAGCAAATTTACGATGATTTTATTCAAATTATTGGAAAACCTGGCTCTGCTTGTCTCTGTTTCTTCTGTTTGTTTAGTTATCGATCGATGAACTGAAAATTTTTAAACCTATAGTGCCGTTCGGTATAACAACTACGGTAAATTAAACAACAAGCAGAAAAGATGAGGAGTTCAAGTGAAAAGTTTCAGTTACGCAGAGTAGGTTCCCGGCTTCAGAATGTCCAACCATAGTTAATAGAGAGCTAATCCCCTCTATTAACTATGGTCCAACTAACAATGTTCTCTCAAATTCTTCCTCTTTTCAGAACCTATGCAGTAAAAAGAAGACGAAATCGTTTAACCAAGATTTTTCCTACAGAGAATTGGTGACTGTTATAAAACGAGCAAGTGTTAGTGAGGAGAATGTTTATTTTACAACCTTAGCTAGTCCTAGCTAATTTGAATTTTGGAGAGCTTTGCTACGCATAAAGAGACTTTGAGCGAAAAAATAAAACAGCAGCCATTACTCGCTCAAACCTACCGTTCATCGTGTTCAGTAGGAAAATTTCTCTTTGGTTGGATAGTGTGGTTTTCACGCTCTCTTTCCCATATTCTCCCTCCGTTTCTGTTCAATTCCCATCTTCTTACAGATCCACGAAGTCCATTGCTCTCCGCCAGTTCCCTCCTGGGCAAAGTTTGTTCCATTTTGATCACGCAAAACAAGATCATCAACAGCACAATTACACAGAGTGTACTAAAAAATTCGTGAATTTGAAGCATGCTTGTCCAAATTATTTCCTTCTAAAAGGCCAGCTGGCAGAGACGAAAGAATCTGACGGCTGCCTGAAGAGTGCAGTCTACTTAACCCGACTGCTGAATAGAATTCCTGGTAAAAAATCCCTGCTGACAAGACATCACATTCTTTCCGCCCGAACCAAATTATTAGAAAACTTCAAGAGCCATAATTGGTCCCAATTATGGCTCTTGAAAACTTTTGTATGGGACAACGTGCATGTGTTTTCCGTCCTGTCATAGTTTTGTTTATTTTACATTGAACATCAACAAAGAATGCGATAATTCAGTTTGAAAGGTCAGTGAACTCTGTGAAGCTTGAATGTCCGTCTAATTTATCGCGTGGGCCAATGATTCACTATCGTGTACAATCTTTCATGCAAGTCTTCTAGAACACAGAAAAATTTCAACATATCATTACTAACTTTTTTATCGGCCTAAAATTTCAAACAGTAGACGATGACTCGTACGCCGGTTACGATGCTCTGTCAGTCATAGAGCAAACTTGGATCATTCACGGTTTCCGGGAAACGAGCCCAAAAGCACCTGATCAAAAACGACCACGATTCCTCGTTTTGCCAAGCTTCGACATACGAGCCTCGTTTTTCCAATCGAGCCTCGATTTTTCAATCGTGCCTCGATTTTGCAATCGAGCCTCGATTTTGCAATCGTGCCTCGATTTTCCAATCGAGCCTTGATTTTCCAATCGAGCCTCGATTTTCCAATCGAGCCTCGATTTTGCAATCGTGCCTCGATTTGGGAGGGAGCCTGGGGCGAGCGAGAGCGGTCATGTTCTGGAAAAATTGTCGAGTTTAATTTGTGAACTCGGGAAGTTTTCGAGGAAAGAAATAAAGAAAAAAGGGAGAAAGAAAGGAGAGTAAGAAAGAGAAAAAGAATGAAAGACCATATTCTGGTCGAACTGCAAATTTCCTAAAATTCCAGAGATTATGTGGTTCGCGCCATACGAAAAAGACAAGAAAGAAAAAAAAAAGAAAATAACAAGATCAATGAGAGTTCTTATCAGTTAAAGAAAAAATTATATTCTGCCTTTCGTAGACATTCCATCTTTTTTTAAAAAAAAAAAAGCGAAAAGAATGCGAACGAGAAATAGCCCGGCATCGAAACTGGATTTTTGGGTGGTCACTAACACTTCGCCTTTTTTTTTCTTTTTTCCACAGTTTAGGTATATTTGAGTGATTCAGCTTTCTTTCAGTTTTCGTTCATCTTTCTTTCCTTCGTTTATCATTAACACAGTACGTTTCATTTTATAGTTTAACAACTAAAAGAAGTCGTGAAGCTCTATTTCATGCTATCATTATTATTATTTCTTTCGTGGCACAGATTAAAAACAACGTTGGGGTTTAGCTTTAATAGCATTTGTTAGTATAACGTAATGTGTTTGCAGATCTGTTTTCTTTTCTCCTAAATCTTTAGGTTATAGCAGCATCCTTTTCCGATCGCGTGTCGCTAAAGTGCCTTCTACAAGAATGAGCGTTTAAAATCCTGTAAAGTAAAGGTTCGCACCAATGGACTGAAGTGGATGAATAGCAATATCATCAAGGAGATGAATAGGAGATATGTCTTGTTAAGAAAAGTTCAAAGGAACCCAAGTGATACAGATGCATGGAAACGGTATAGCAAAAAACGTAATCTTGTAACTAAGATCACGAGAGGAGAGAAGCTGGAGCTGAATATTAGAAAGTTAAATTTTAAAGTGCAAAGAGCTCAGGTGACTTTTGGAGGTTGGTACGCTGGTGAAATGCAAGGCAAATCAAAAGGCAATGTGAGTGCAATTAAAAATGAGGATGGAATTATTACAATACATTTTAAACACAAGGCTGACAGTTTCAATGACTTCTTCTCTAAAGTTGGTGAGAGGCTTGCAAATGATATTCTAACAGATACCAGTGGTAATGAACACCAGCACATTTACCAAATTACACCTACTATTGAGCCAGTAAAACTTAATGTCCACAAGATTAAAAGGGTTATCGATAAAAGAGTTAAGCCTGGAAAAGAATGTGGCCCTTACAACATTACCTCAAGGGGACTCAAAGTTGAAGGAGATGCTGCAGCAGTTGGCCTGTCTTGTGTGATGGAAGTAAGTTTAAAATCCCCAATTTACCCTCCTCGATGGAAGCTGAGTAAAGGGAAAGCTGTACCCAAAAAGTTACATAGCTCTTAAAGAGGTAACTTTAGGCCTATTTCTCTATTGTTTATTCCTAGCAAAGTGTACGGGGGCATAACAGGAGATTCCATTGACTGCCATTTTAACAAGTCCAACAAAAGCCAGTGGATTTTTAAAACTGGCAGGTCAACAGAACTCTTAATGCTGCACCTGACTGAAGTTTGGAGACACGAACTGGATAAAAACAAAACTGTGGGGGGTACTGTTTATAGACTTTAAAAAGGCATTTGATTACATTTGTCATAACACGATGGCCCTCAAACTCCAAGCCTTTAGATTATCAGGGAACCAAAACAATCTGATTGAAAATTACTTATCTGAGAGAAAACAGTTTGTTGAGGTTAAGGGGCAAAGATCTAATGAAGTGACCGTCAAGTTTGGCGAACCCCAGGCACAGTACTTGGCCCCAGGCTTTTTAGTATTTACGTCGATGATCTGCCTGAAGTGCCTTGTTGTGGAAAGATGGAAATGTTTACTGATGACACAACTCTATATTGTATAGGCAATTCCATTGATGATGTCAGCCTTAAGATCTAAACTTATTTAACTGATATAGCTAAGTGGTGTAGCAGGAACGTTTGACAATTCATCCCGATAAAACTGAGGTTATGCTTCTTACCCGTAATGCTTTCATTGGTCCTTTAAGACCAGTCAAACTGGTTGGTCATGCCATTAACTTTGTCAACAAGTCATACTATCTTGGGTTTATGATTTACAAGAAGTTAAGCTTGGACCCCATATCAAAGATCTATCAATATCTATGGTCAAGAAGGTAAAGCAACTGCGCAGGTTCAAAAGCCCTCTCTCTCATATCTTGGAGTCCATATATTTTAAGGGAATTTTACCAAGCATCACTTATGGAATTTTTTGTATGGGGTAAGCAAAGTTAGGTGTTTTAGAGAAAATTCACCTGAGGGCTGCCAAGGTTATCTTCAAACAACACGGAGGTACTAATTCCCAATCAGTGATACCGTCTTCTTAGAAATCCATAAGTTATTTCTATAAGATGAGGCTCCTTTCTCTGACACACAAAGCTTTTTATGGGATCAATCCTGAGCAGGTTGTAACAATTATTAGGAAAAGTCCAAATATACGAAATATGAGGGACAATTTCAAACTAACTCTGGAGCTACCAAACTCTAATGTTGGAAGACTGTCTTTTAGACATAGGTCTGCAATAGCGTGGAATTCTTTGCCTCGTTCAGTTAAGAACGTAGGGGATAATAAGAGATTTAAGAACAAACTCCGTTCTCTTTCAACAATTATTGAAAAGATATCTTTTAATCAAACTGCTCTAGTTGGCAACAAGGATTTGGTAAGTTGTAAATATTTTTAGGAATTTTATCTTACTACCTCTATTGAAATTTATGCTAGGATTATAAACCAGTTTGAATCACTACTCACATTTTAATTTAAGCTAGGATTTTTCTACTTTTTTTTGCAATTACTTTACTTAAATAGAAGCTAGATTTGTCGCAGGTCCACATCAGCTTAATGCTGCCAGTAACCAACCTGCGTTACCAAATAAATTATCCATGTATGTATGTAGGTATGTATCAACTATTGTGTTTTCACACTTGTGTTCTCGTCTCTTGAGTATTAAGGCTCTAGAAGAATCCTTTTTCAATTTATTGATCTTGCAGCATGCCGCTAAATTGCCTTTTGTAAGATTTGTTTCGCAAAACAGTATTTTATACACAAAGTTTTTGTCACTATCACCTAATGTTTTTTCTCACTTGAGTTCCTTTTCCTTGAGTCTTTAGGCTCTAGCAGAATCCTTCAGTTTCAATGTATTGATCTTGCAGCGTGCCGCTAAAGTGCCTTTTGTATGATTAATTTTTGTTGGAAAACAGTATTTTGAATGCACAAAGCCTTTGTTACTATGACCCATTGTGTTTTCTCACTTAAGTTCTTTTTCCTTGAGTCTTTAGGCTCTGGCAGAATCCTTTTTCAATTTATTGATTTTGCCACTAAAGAAGACAGTAATTTTAAATAAACAAATCTTTGAAATAGGTCGATCTGCAAACTTCCTTAGGTTATAGCAGCATCCTTTTCCGAGTTATTGATTTTGCAGCGTGTCGCTAAGTTCCTTTTGTAAGATTTGTTTTTGAAAACAGTAGTTTTTAAAACAAAAAGCCTTTGTTACTATCAACTCGTGTGTTTCCACACTTCTGTTCTTTTCCCTTGAGTATTTAGGCTGTAGCAAAATCCTTTTCAATTTATTGATCTTGCAGCGTGCCGCTAAAGTGCCTTTTGTAAGATAAATTTGTGTTGGAAAACAGTATTTTTTAATACACAAAGCCTTTGTTACTATCACCTAGTGTGCTTTCTCACTTGAGTTCTTTTTCCTTGAGTCTTAATTAAGGCTCTTTCAGACTCCTTTTTCAATTTATTGATTTTGCCTCTAAAGGACCTTTTGTAGCTTTTATTTTGGAAGACAGTATTTTTCAATAAACGAATCTTTGTTTTAGCATCATTTCTTTTTTTGGGGCTTGAGTCTTAAGGCTCTTCCAGAACCCTTTATCAATTCGCACTTTGGCGGTATACTTTCAATTCTGTTTGCCGCTAAAGTGCCTTTTGTAATATTTATCTTTTCATTGTTAATTAATTAAAAGCTTTGTTGTTATTACTTTGTGTTTGGAGACCTATGTTAATAAAGACATGTCTGTTTCAATTCATTTTTTTAGCATCTTGTCACTACAGTGCCATTTTAGTCTCCCATTTCCCTCTTCATTTTGAGGACTCCGTTTCTTTAGGAAAACTGAAGACTGACCTTATATCATCAGCATCTTTTTTTTGCTCGAGTCTCTAAGCACTAGCAGAATCCTTTCTTTTTTATTTCAAAGCTTGCCGCTAAAGCGCCTATTGTAATTATCTTTTCAAAGCAGCATATTTTAATTAAAAGCTTTATTATTACTTGTTGTGTTTGCAGATCTACGATTATAAAGACAATTCTTCTTCAATTCATTGTTTTAGTATTGTGTCCCCAGTGCCTTTTCAACTTAAACAATTGTTTTCAAAATTAGGTTTTCTCTGGCAGGGGTACACACCCAAGAAGCAGAATCCGCGTGGGCCAATTTGAAGGTTCTAATTAAGGCACGGCGTGGCATAGCACGTGATGACCTTCAGTCGTACCTTGATGATAGGATGTGGAGGCAATGGCGAGGTCTAGATAATGTGATTGGTAATTTTTTGCCTGTTTAAGCCTCGCAATATAGTAACTACGTAATTTAGGTTAATTTAGTTTTTGAGGCCAGGAACAAGGCGATAAAGAGTACAGTGGAATTCCGATTTCTTAAACATCTAATAAACATAAGAGCAAGTTAAATCAATCAAAGTCATCAAAGGCTGCGAAAAAATCGGACAAAGAATTCAGTGCAGTTCGTCTTGGGATAAAGAAACCACTTTCGGTAAAGTTATCGGGAGGCTCGAGAATTTGAAGGATCGGGGAATATACAAATGCCTCAGAAACTACTTTCAGAAAATTATTCTACCTAATAAATTATAATCACCAAACTCAAACTCCTTGAAATTTGTTGTGATAGCAGGCTAGCTCCTGAATCGCGAGTGTGTGATTAATTTTTTAATTTTCATTTTTTTTGTAACGCCTGTCTCATTGACTGGTCCTTAGCCTAGTATTTTATCAGCACTTTGAGTACTACTCAAGGGGTGGGAAGACGATGGCTATGCTATCACTGTTCTACCTGTTTTAAAACGACTTTACAAAGCAAGGCAAAAACTGCAGAAATCACCAAAAACCACGTCGGACATACTAGGAGTGACTAAGTTTTGTCATTCTTATGTTTAACATGTTCGTATTTCGGAATACTTAGTGTTGTAAATCGACCATATTCCGTTCCCCATTCCTTATAACGCATTCAAATTCTCAACGGTTCCTCGAATAAATTAACACCGGGTCACACAACGGGTGACGTTTCCATGAAATAATAATACATTTCTTCTCTAGACGTGAGCTTTACTACTTTGGACGCCCATGTCCCAACTGTCTTCTTTTTCCAAACCCCTGCGGTTTCTTTTTGTTGCGCATTCCGTGAACACACTTAAACCCCTATCTAATGCAACTTCTAGAGTGGTTTGGAAAAGCTTCGAGTATTTTTATCGCTCATAACCTTTACTATATACAATAGTGATGTGATAGCGGAAATAGTGTTTTAGTATAACATCCCACTGGGGCCCCCCTCCCTTCCGACAATGAAGTTGATTGGTATCAGCTTTCTTATTCATTTTATTGAGCGATGGCTGGTTGATTTTTCCACCTCCCACCTTCTTCCTTTTCCAAACCACTGCCAGCGGTGTTTTCTTCTTTTGCGTAATCGAAATGTAAGGAATAAAGAGCTGTGCGAATAGACTTAAACCCCTAACTAACGCCACTTCTTGAGTGGTTCGGGAAGGCTCAAAACCATTACTTTACACAAAAGTGATGTGTGATAGCGGAAATAGTCTTTTGGTATATTACTCCACTGGGCCCCCCCTACAATGAAGTTGATTGGTTTCGGTTTTCTTATTCACGTGCCGGACTCGTGCTTTTAAGGCAGAACAAAAAAGGGCCTGTTCGATTGGATTTCATCAATAAAAGACCAAGGATATTCGAACATGGGAGATTCAGGCGATTCCAGCTCTGGAAGCGATTGCGGGTCACCTCAGCCGATAGGAAAGTCAACGAGTAAAGTGTTCGTATGGCTGAAGGGAAAGGCGAAGTGTACACCGCGTGGAAATCCGTGGGTACTGCTGAATCGCGAGGGTAGAGTGAAAGACATTAAAATTGGAGGCAACTATTCGAGTGCAAAGATAAAAGAGCTGGTCAAGGAAAATTTTGCTGGACTTGCGGCTGTTGACTTGGATAGGTAGGTTAAGTACCAAAGCACTTTATCCCGCATGCAGGTTGTTTGCATTGAATACTGAATGTAAACTCAGAAGTGTGTGGTCACGTAAAACCCAGGTAGAGCAAAACAATTCAAATTTTAGCCACGCGACAAAGGATTCAAAATTTACCACTTATACTTTAGCTATTTGTTTCGGATCATTCATTAAAACCAAAGTATGAGCAGTGAACTTGCTACGAATGTAAGGCCTGCAATGGAGTTAAATGTGCACGTAATATATAAAAACAGCACCTTTTATAACACGTGTAAGGTTGGGCCGAAATTTAGCCTGATCCACCCCATTTAGAGTCATTCGACGCAACGTCATCAAAATTAAAAAAGAAAGGAATTATCAGTCGTTACTCGAAGACTTACTTTAAACGGATTTTCAGTTTGATCCGAATACTTATCGCTCTAAACTACGCACAGATCTGAATCTTACCGAGACTGTTTCGATAGTTAACTTTTCTTATCTCTTCTATTCTTGACTTTACCTGTGCAATGGTTACACAGTGAAAACAGGCAATTGGTAAAATTATTTAATTAAGGAAAGCAGGAATCTCAACTAGAATTTCCAGATTGACAGGAGGCTAATCATTGAGGCAGGGGGAGTGGGTAAAGGAGTAGAGGGGATTATGGACTGGAATAATACATGCCAAACAAGTCTAGAAACTTATCATTGATCATCTCTATTTAGATTTGCCCCATACTTTATTTACTATTTAGTGAATTCAAATGTTATTTCATATAGCCACTGTAAACTGTACGTAGTGTCGATGTTGAACTTTCCTTTCCATAGAATTCGTCTATACAAGTCTACGAGCCGTGGGAGCAAAATGGAAAAAGTTTACAGAGGCATACCAGACGCCAAGGAAATATTTAGAATTTATGGCAAGGGGAGTTCCAATTCCAGGCGCATATACATGGTTTTGCAACACCCGAGAAATGGAGGTTAGTGTAAACTTTAATAATCAATCAAGGGTTTGTGTCATTGCAGTCAGCACCAAAAGATCGCATTGAGTGCATACACATCTGTGTCATGTGACCCATGAGTAAAGATAGTAAAAGCCAATTTTGGCAAAGCCACAAGATAACTGTGCTGCAAAGGCTGGTCTTTAGCAAATTTGCATGTTGACATGAATATAACTGTAGTGGAGTAAAATATATGGCTGCAGTACCCACAAATGCCTGTTAGAATTGCAATAACAGCGTCCTGGAAATAACAGCCTCCTTGAAGTGGAAATACATTTTCGCTGCAATTAAAAAGAAAATCACCAGTGGTCTTTGAAAGACAAAAGCAACAACATAACCCAATTAATCTGCTGAGAAATAAAAACTTTGATATTTAAATTCTGACTTTTCAATATTTACCCTTTTAATGTTCATTACCATTGATTGGCCGACTGGCAATAAGGATCTTTGCCTCTTAAAAATTTTCAATATTTGTTTGTCAGATTTATCAATAAAAAACTAGTAATTCTCGCATCTTTCCACTATTTTAATCGTAATTCAAATGGCTGATTTAAATTCTTTGTTTTATTTTTCATCTCAGGATCTAACCTTAACCCTGAGTCCATACCAACACCAGGAGTTACCAATCCCAACCTTCCTTCTCTCTCTCTTCAAATGAATCCCACTTCCAATGCTACCTCCCTCCATTCTTCCACAAACCAATCACAAGCCTTCCTTCCTTCTGCTCAGCCCAATCCCAACCTACCCTCTACAAACCAACCACAACCCTCCCTCCCCTCTGCTCAGCCCAGTTCCAACCCAGCCTCTATAAACCAACAACAACCCTCCCTTCCCTCTGCTCAGCCCAGTTCCAACCCAGCCTCTACAAACCAACAACAACCCTCCCTTCCCTCTGCTCAGCCCAGTTCCAACCCACTCTCTACAAACCAACAACAACCCTCCCTTCCCTCTGTTCAGCCCAATTCCAACCCACCCTCCACAAACCAATCCCATCCCTCCCATCACCCTGAGCAGCCCAATTCAGACCCACCATCCACCAACCAATTCCAGCCCTCCATTTTCCTAGCTCAGCCTAATTCTAACCCACCCTCCACAAACCAATCCCAAACCTCCCTTCCCTCTGCTCAGCTCAATTCCAACCCTTCCTCGCTTTCTCAACAATCAACCACTCACCCAAATCCCAGCTCATCTCAAACAAGTGTGACAAACTCAGTCATCCAGCCAGGGACTTCCAGTGATGAAGCAAGGGTGGCAAGTGGTGTTGTTAATCAAGTGGACTTGACATTGCCTACAAGTGAATGTAAGTGTTTGATTGATTTGCACCCTAGTTATAAACTTAGTTAATGTTTTTTATTCAATCTTCCATTTGCATCTTGACTGGAAGCAGGTGACCCATCTGCCTGTATATGATTATGATGTGACACAATTCAAAACTGTGTTGTGTTTTTTTTTGAACAGATGGTCTTTCTGCTTTTGATGACATGGATACCAGTGACCTCGACAGGAGCTATTTAGCTAGTAACCCAGTAAATGTTGACTCAGGTAATACCATGGTGAATGATTAAACAGCATCAAAATGCTGGTTTTTTTATTTTTCCTCTATGACCCCTCCCCCCCCCCCCCCCAAAATCATGATCTTTGGCTATTGCAGACCAAAAACCCAATCCTGATTGGAACATCTAATAGTTATCTCTGGGGTGGGTAAGGATATTTTCTGAAAAAAGCATGCACATTACACTAGAAATCAAGTTTAAAACTGCAGATAGTTTACATAGATGATTTCAAATTGTATCATGTAATACCATTTATAAGGCAAATTTACAGAGCACTATTAAAAGCCAGTGTTTTAAGTCTTAACACTGAGAAAGTGCCCTAACAAAGTAAGCCAAGTCAGATTTACACATTAGGTATGATGTAAGTCAACAATATTTATGTGAGACTGATCAAGAAATTAAATCAAAAAGGAGGAAATTTTTACACCATATATTTTTTTACATTTATTATAGCATGTCATTTAACTGGCACAGAACAGTGGGAAACAGGTATGTTTCTATAAAATGGATTAAAAAACAGATACACTTAAAAAAGCCAAAGTGGGATTAGCTTGAACATAATTTTATTTATGTTCTGTAATTTAATTGAAAAACAAGAGAGATGAACAATTGGGTCTCCTGTTGATGAAGAATAGGATAATCTTCAGTATTATGGTAGAGTACAGTGTGATATAGACAGATAGACTGACTGACTCGTGCAGTTTTGTAGCATAAAGTAATGCACAATAAGTAATGTTCTTGAAATTCATTCAATTTTGTGCCATTACATTTAAGCTGGGGTTGTAGAAGAGGATATGAGTTCCTTAGGAGTTCTGTATCTGAATACTCGAGGTATGTTGGAAATATTGTCAATAATTCAATAATATTTTCAATAATTTATGAGTTCCTTAGGAGTTCTGGATCTGAATAATCAAGGTATGTTGGAATTATTGTCAATAATTTAATGCAATTACATGCAGGGCTCTCCCTGGATGATGACATTAGATAAATTTCCACCAGATACAAAACAATATTCATGCCAAAAGTAGCATTTGAACCTAAAATAGAACACTTAACCTTGCTTATACCCTATGTAGTTGTCTGATTCATATTTCAAACTACAGCAAGAGTTGGGGAATGGAAACAAAACAAAAAAAAAACAACAACCCTTAGAAGATTTTGGCACAGGTCCTTAATGGTGACAGTTCAATTGAACACCGTTACTATTTGTAAATAATAATATTGCATAAAACAAATAACAAAAGTGCTAGAAATCTGGAATTGGAGTCTAAAATATACTTGTTATTTCAAGAAGGAAAATGCAAGAAGAGTTTGGAAAAAACCCAACCCTTAGAAGATTTTGACACAGATGTCCTTAAAGGATGACAGTTTGATTGAATACCACTACTATTTGTAGACCACAATATAATAATTTTGTAGTGCAATGGAGTGTGGACAGAGCATGGGATGTGCTTTACTGTGAACAAGTGCTGATGGAGGTGGCATCAGCCCATGAGGATATTCTCCTACCAATCTTTTTGAACTTAACATATGAGGAGGTTTGTGTTAAATAGCGATGTTATGTTTGCCCGGATGGCTTGCAATTTTCAAGGAAACTGTTGTAAATAAATACAGTTAGCATGTCTAGGTGTCAATGTGTTGAGTTAATGAGAAGTAAAATATATTAGCAGTCACATTTGAAATAAAAATAGCCTGTAAACTTTTGTGAAGCCACACTTGTCATATGTCAATTTCACTTGCTGAGGAACAGACCCATTTGGAAAAGTATACTACAGTTACTGTCTGTCAACTTTAATTTCTCTAGGTGACATATAGTCCTAATGCATGCATTGCAACAATGCACTGTGTTGCATCATAACACCAAAAGAAATAACATTAAATCTAACTCTACTTTAATTTATAAATTTGTGTATCTAGATGTGTCACCAGGCCAGGTCTGACCAGAGAAGCATGGTTACAGTGATCCTACAAGAAGGTGACAACATACCTGATGTGATAAGGTGACTATCAATAGTTAATAAAAGGTTATTTTTATCTCTAAAAGCAGGCTGCACTCTGCAGAAACAGCTTCCGATTACACTAAGTCACAGTGACAAAATAAATAGGTTAATATCATAGTTCATAATAGTTAATTTTTCTTATTGAGAGACATATGCATGAACCGTGCCTTTAAACTTTTCTGTGACTGTATATAACTTAAAAACACATGGAGACATCAAAAGTGACCATGCTTACCTGGTGCAATGTGTACCCACATGACAATTTTTTTGTACATAGAAGGTTACTCCAACTGACTGGTTTCTGTGTTTTCAAACATACATTACATTATAATTTGAAATACAAACATCACGCACAAACATCACTCACAAACATCACAAAGGGTATTCAAGATTTTTAATATCCACTGTATGATGCATGCATGCTATATTTCACATTAAGTAGTAAATAATTTTAATTAGTAATCAAATATGTTTATCTCTCTCTTAAATCATCAGGATTCTGAATATTCTACATGGAATCAATCGTGGAAACTTATACTTTTGGATAACTAAAGAAAAATCCAGATCTGGGAGAGAAGGTATTGAATTACTATCCGTGTTTTGGATGTTTACTAAGATACGAGACAAAAAGGTCAAAGTTAAAAAAGTTTCCTAAGTCTTAATGGCTAAACATCAAGATTGTAATGTAATTCTCACACTTTACTAATATTTAAAAATGGATACATCTGAAGTACTGATATTGTGTACTGTAAAGAGTGTGTGCATAGATATGTTTCTTCATTATTAAGGGATGTTGACATCTCCTGTTCCCTTCCAGGATGTACTTATAATAGGGTGTTTTACTTTCTGTAGTACTGAGCATATCAAAATATCCTGTTATCTTCTAGTCTATGTTGTGTTTCCTTATGCTATATTTAGTGCCCCATAACAACCTCTATGCACCAATAATAAATGCAATAATGCCCATAATTGTCAATGTTCTCAAACTCTTCTTACCATTTTATGTTATTTTTTATGACAGTGAAAAGAAAATTTGGAAGTGCTGGGTCCGATTTACTCATAATGGCACCCACAACTTCTCAGCCTATCCTTATAGAGCGTTTTTGTGGTGAGCATTTTAAGAATGTAAATAGCCTCAAAATACAATTTGTTGAAAAGGTTGGTAAATGTTAATGAAAGGAATTTTATATTGATAATAGTAATAAGCTTTTCTTGGCAAATAACGTTCAGTTTGGAATGTTTGAAAAGGATCCCATGCCTGCAAGTCAGTCTGTATTCATTCAATTTTAATGTCATCACTATGTGTAGGCACAAGTCAAAACAGACAATAAACATAAGGAAGTTTGAGGAAAAACTCCCATTGCTTTAAAAGCGCTTCCCTTACCTTAAGTCTTATATTAATTTAAAGATAATGTACTCTTTAATTTTAAGGTTGACTTGCAGTCATGTACAATATCCCAAGCCATTATCAGGCACCAGTATACTACCTACATACCAGTTTGACCTTGCATAAATTCTGCCACTTTTTGGTAAACTGTTTTAATATGTCTTTTTGGCCCCTTTTTAAAAATTGAACATCATAGGTTGATATTGATCTGATTTGACTTGAAGATGGCTGGAAACAAAATTGTTTTATTTTGGATTCTTATAACAAGGAGACAACCTAAAATTGGCAACAAAGGAAGATGTGGTGGATGCAGTAAAAAGGGCAGCAGATGCTGTGGATGCATTCACAAGGGAATGGTAAGAGGTCTTTAATATTAGATAAGATAAAGGTAGAAATAATTATTTCCAGCTTGTTACCCATTGACAACCTTATGATCTTACAGAAAAATTTCATAAACTCATATAGCTCAAGTCTGATGTGTTATTCATACATCAGATACTAAGCTGTGTCAAACAATGTCTTGTTCACAATTAACAAACATTAAAAAAACCTAGGTGTATGCAAATTATGTGGTTAATATGTTTTGATTATCCAGACAGATGCAGCAAATCAAAGTGAACACTGGTGAGATTCACCATAAGTTATTCATTGTTTCCAATAGGGAGAGGTTAGAGCAGGATCATTCACTTAAGAGGGAGCAGGAGAGTGCATTGCAAAAGGCAATAGAGGATGACAAGGTAAATAGCTTTTCCCAAATACTTACATTGCACAAATAATGCCAATATCAATTATGTCAATCATGGCATGATTACCTGTTGGAAATAAACAAAAATAAAGAACACATTAGGAGAAAGTCAGGCAATGAAATGAGGATTATTTTTAGAAGGCTTCCATCAAGGCTTGCCATCAAAGTATGGCCCAAGTTTCAGAGACATATCCCCAAACAGGAAAGGAAATGAGTGAAATGAAGTGATTCAACATAAATAATACTTATCAATGAAATATTACTGAGGTTGTCATGTATTTATTCTGTAAGATTAAAGAATCAAGCAAGATAAGGAAAGCCCGACAAGCCAGAGTTACAGATGTCGGTCGGGAAGAAAAAAAAGAGAAAGTGAAAATCATCCTCCGCCACTCAAACGGCAAGGAAGAGTGCCAGTTCATCAAAGGTGCCTTCTTCCAGGTACATATAAACAATGATACAAATTATTAAACTGTAATTAGCACTTTGGTAAAATTATGTAGACATACAGTGATTGGCAGATAGCTTTTTATAAAAAGAAATCTAACCTTTTTTCCTGTTTAAATGATATAGGAAGTATATGACTGGGCAGGCTCCAACAATGCTCTCCCATTACACTTCTCTATCCAAAGAGGTAGGGAAGTGGTAAAACATGGAGACCTCTTGGAGAGACCAGAGGTGCTTCATATTCATGAGAGAGTAAGTAAATAATAATATTGCATAAAACAAATAACAACTACAGTACTAGAAATCTGGAGTTGGAGTCTAAAATATACTTGTGTTATTTCAAGAAGGCAAATGGAATGCGTTTGGTGAATTCAAATTTGTTCAAAATACCCTTTTAATCCTGATTTTTAGAGGTGGTGGAAAAAATATGGCAAATGATATGCTACCTCCTGGTATTTCTTAGCACACAAAATTAATCATTATGAGATATATAATACAAGTATGAATTTTGAGGGGATTTTTGCTTGCATATTCACCAATGTGCCTGCATGAGGTTTGAAAGTCACAGTTGTAAAGTGTTCAAACAGCTACCCTGGTAAATACTGTGGAATTTATGTATTAAACCTTATCTTTGATTCTGTTAACTTGTTTTTTTTTTTAATCCAGGATGAGGCAGAGATTAAATCCCTTCTGGGATCAGAGGTTAGAAAAAAGTGAATACACATAGTAACAACTTATCTTTGAATGTACGATACAACACCACATATTAAGTAAAGTGTATGCTCGGACTGGTCAATTTGCTGCAAATTATCTGCCTATGAGTGTGTGACATGAAGCAAAATGGCACAAGTGATCAAAACAGAAAAAAAGAATGTGTATTATTGAGGAAGTAAACTGGAAAGCTCTTATCACCATAGCCAGTCTTTAGTATAAACCGTTTCTTTGACATTCCAAGGAAATATTCCCGATTTGCAGTTGGAGGGTGACCCTTCATCCACAATACTAGGTGAGGAATACAAATATTATGTATTAAACTAGTAATTACCAAAAAATGAAAAAAACAATGTAAAGAATAAAAATGAAGTACCTTCAAATGATACTGAACATGCATGAAAAGCAGACCCAGTCTTAGCAAAGGTAATGCAACCCAACAAGAAAATTACAGGTAATCTGCCTTGCTCAGTGATAATAAGCAGAAAATAAGGACAAACATTAGGACTACATGATGTTCCTAAAAACAGAGATAACATCTTTCTTTAAAAAATTTCAGAAGAAATTGCCTTAATGCCAAAAATCAACACTGGTCATATGTTAAGTTATGTGTTGAGGGCTTATTAATTTCATATTTGTTACCTGATAAACAATGAGAGTCGCCATACAATTCTGTAATTTACTGGATAAATCATCATCACCTGTCTTGCTTGAGCAATTATAGTAAAATATAGGTATATTAAATTGTGTATTTTTACATACTGAGACTAGTTCTCCTCCTGACAGATGAAGATTCGAACACAAGAAAAACAAATGAGGTAAGGGAAGTAGTGCACATTAAAATGTCACGTAAAATTATTGGTAGTATGCTACATTATGAAAACCCTACCATAACATATTGCATTGCATGTTCCATAGATCATTGACCAAAAAAAGGTGACTTAAACTTAAAAAACTCGCATGTCCCTTGGGACGAGGTTCTTTGTGGACCGTGACACTTAGGCAGACTGACGGGTCCCTTGGGACAAGGTTCTTCGTGAGCCGCGACACTTGGGGCAGACTGAAAGGTCCCTTGGGACGAGGTTCTTCGTGAGCCGCGACACTTGGGGCAGACTGACAGGTCCCTTGGGACGAGGTTCTTCGTGAGCCGCGACACTTGGGGCAGACTGAAAGGTCCCTTGGGACGAGGTTCTTCGTGAGCCGCGACACTTGGGGCAGACTGACGGGTCCCTTGGGACGAGGTTCTTCGTGAGCCGCGACACTTGGGGCAGACTGAAAGATCCCTTGGGACGAGGTTCTTCGTGAGCCGCGACACTTGGGGCAGACTGACGGGTCCCTTGGGACGAGGTTCTTCGTGAGCCGCGACACTTGGGGCAGACTGAAAGGTCCCTTGGGACGAGGTTCTTCGTGAGCCGCGACACTTGGGGCAGACTGACTGGTCCCTTGGGACGAGGTTCTTCGTGAGCCGCGACACTTGGGGCAGACTGAAAGTTCCCTTGGGACGAGGTTCTTCGTGAGCCGCGACACTTGGGGCAGACTTAAAGGTCCCTTGGGACGAGGTTCTTCGTGAGCCGCAACACTTGGGGCAGACTGACGGGTCCCTTGGGACAAGGTTCTTTGCGAGAAGCATTATTTTGTGCAGACTTACTTAATGATCTTCATGTGATCTAGTTCTCATTTTAACCAAAATAATTTAAGATATGTCAATATACATACAACTGAACAAAATGAACTGTCATGGCTTCCTCCTGCATAACACTAACATCAACACCTGACCAAATAATATTAACAACAGCAAGGTGGAACAACTGACAGTATCTATTATCACTATAGTTTTAAATAAGGGTCATGGTATAATGTAAAAAACTTATCAACCTAAATAACTAAGTAAATAGAGATCATGTTAGTAACATCATTTTCCAAGTGTGTTTAGTAAAGGTATTGAATGCCCTATTTTAATTTGCCATTGAAATATGAGGTCATGTAATTAGATTAGTTCATGTACATTTCATTAGTGACTATTTAATTTTATAATACTATATCTACGTTATAATAGTCATGGTTATAAAGGAAAAGTAAGAGATTGAGGCAGTGGCATCTTGGTTTTTGCCATTGTCCCTTGTTGTTAAAAGTAAGTTACACGTGACTCTTGTGGATGGCATACTTCCCTTTACTTTTTATCTTGTTTCAGGAACCACTACCAGGTACATCTGGAATTATTTTTGCACAAGCAGGTGAGAAGCATATTATCTAATAAGTAAAATAACCAGTATTTTACCAACCAGTAAGGATACTGATTTTAATGTTGGTAAAAGTGGCCATCTCTGATGATAGTTGATCCACTGGCATCCTACTGCATTTTAGAGGATAACATGGCATAAGGATGTCATTAGAGCTACAAAAGAATTTAATCAGAAGGTTGAACAAAATGATTAGACTCTATTAGAAGATATTGAAAGAACATGGAAATGTATATTCTTGACCTGGAGACCATGGATTATGGAAATTTCCTACTGACCCTTTTAACTAAGGCCCCTACTTAACCTGGCAATCTATAAAGCATTTCCCTCCAAACTGGGACAATATAATTATCAGAGAAATATATGATTGTGAGTCAACAGCAAGAAAAAGAAAATTACTGGTCAGCCTACAATGTCTAAAATTATAAATTTTTCCCCAGAAGAAGGACAAGAAATAGAGGAAATGCAGTAAACACCTTCACAAATAGAGGAAAGTTGTGTAGACATCAACAAGGAGGAGAAGAAAGTAGAAGAGAAAAAGGAGCAAAAGAAAGAAGAGGAAGTGAGGGAGCACACAGAAGAAGAGAAAAAGAGGGAATATAAAGATGAAGAGGGGAACGAACATGTTAAACATGAAAGGAAAAGGAAAAAGAAGGACAGGAGAACAACCTCAAAAAGAAAAAAGCCAATGGTGGAAAATCACCCAGAATGTTAAAAGTTTAAAAAGACTTTAAAAGGACCCTTGTCAGCCACACCTTTGTTTCTGTTTACCTGTGGATGTTTTCATATTTTATTTCATGTAGAGCAGATCCAAATATAAAAATGCACAATCAAACTGCTTAGGGTAATTTAAAAGACTTCCAGAAACACAACTTGGGACAATGCAATAAAATTTCACTTTCCCATACATTTCACATATTTTCATGGTCATCAAAAATGGTACAGGCTGGCTAGAGTCCTTCAAAATTTGTTCAATAGAGGCTGCTATAAAGCAACAAGTTAAAAATGTTCTTTGTTTTGATGATAAACAACAAGTGTAGAGCCCAAAACTTCAGTTCCTAATGTAAATATGGTTGGTGTTATAAGGAACTAAAAGTGTTCAGTTTAGAATTTAGTCAAAGTGGGTCATATGTATTGCATGACATTTTATATTGGGTCATTTGAAAAACAAATGGTCTGGGTCAAACTATGATCTTCAAACTTGCAAGAACTGACATCATTCAAACCATCACCAGTATGTCAGAGTCTTTATGCTTTTCAAGGTTTTAGTTGTTTATTGTGGTAAACAATTCATGATAAAGTGGAATCCTTATTTTAAAAAATTACAGACCAATCTTGAATATACGATGTCAAAAAACAGCAAAATATATTTTTCATTTCGTGCTTTCTGACCCCAAGTAACTGATTCAACTTCAAATCATGTTTTCAGGTTCAACTGCCATTCTCTTTTGCTTGAAAAACACTAAGCTTTTGTCCTTGTTTCATAACAAAACATAAACACAAGAACAAAGACAACAAATGAAGCATCAAACGATCAGTAAATCAACATATGCAAAATGTCTAAGTAGGCTCATACTAAAATTGTACTCATACCCGCGTAATCTGAAATGCTAGTCATCTTAATATTGTGCCCTCATCTAAGGATAGTAAGCACATTTTTTTTTTTTTTTTTTTGGTTTTCTTCAATTATTGCCAGCTGCTTTGGAAGTACTTAATATATATGAGGTAACTTGCTTTTTGTTTGTTTCTTTGTTTTTTAGTTTGTTTTTACATCAGTAAGAGTCCACAAACATTTCATTTAGTGTCAGAATAGAATATTCCAAATAAATGAAACAAAAACATGAACTAGATCGAATACTGGAACTAGTTATGATTTGAATTTAATAGTTGATGTTGCACATGCAATATAGAAGACTTCTAAAAGAGTGCAAAAATTTAGGCTTCTATGAAACTATATACCTTAACCACAACCATGTTTACTTTACTGAAAGGTGTGAAATTAGCTTCCTTGGGTGAGAGCACAGTGATTTAATATCTAGAGTAGGGACCCCTTGGCTTAATTCTTGCCTTGCACTGAAGAGTAGGCAAAGTTAAAATTACATTATACAGTACATACATATATATGTATATATAAAAAATTGTGGCAAGAAGTTAAAACTCGTTCATATTTTGAAGATGATCCATAAGCATGCAAACCAAAAAAATGTCCCTAGTTAGTCACACCTTTATTTTAATTTACCCGTGGATATTTTGATATTTTATTTCATGTAGAGCAGGTTCAACTTAAACAACAAACATGGCAGATTTGATGTTAAGTTTATTATTTACTATGGTAAAATCAACTTGTATTTATTAAATTAATAGGTATTAAAATATTCAATTCAGTTACTAATATCAATTATGTCTTGCTTTTTTTTTTTAGTCATGATCGCAGATAAGGATTAAGGTTTTTTTTTTCAGTCAATAAAGTGCGCTAGGTCAGGCTATATGAAAATTAAGGTCAGCTCAACAAGCACTTGATTATTTTGTTAAAAGTGAACTGTTGCAGTTGTGTCATAGCTTTTACAGTTGATTAGTTTGGTGGATCTATTACAAAGTTAATATTTAACATTTTAGGAATCTTATTTGTTCTGAACTATCAAATTAATTCATTAGAATTAATTTCTTTTAACTTAATTGTCAAGTCCATGTTAATCTTACTAGTCAACATTTAATTTGGTTATATCAACTAAGTTGAAATTATAAATTAGCCACTGTACTGTAGAGAGTCAAAAAGCTGAAGTTTCAAGTATTGGCCCTTAACTCTGACAAAGGGTTAATGCTCAAAACGTCAGCTTTTTGAATCTTCAGGGTGGCCAGTTTACAATTTCATCTTAATTAATCTACCCCCACTGACACAGCACCACAGTTTCTTTAAAAACCTCCAACGTTCATTCATTTGTGAACATTTAGTCAATTTTGATTTAAAATAGACTCCTCTGCTATAAAAAATATCACAGTATGATTGTGTTTCACAAAATTATCTGAATAGAATGAGTGAAACACAAAATTGGATAACAAATTTAGCTTCAAAAAAATTATAGTATCCCACCACACTTTCACATGTTCCATGAAATGCTGCTGAGCTATTATGGTCTTGGAAAATGGACATAAGTATAGTTAACATTATTCTTCTTACCATTTGTTTGCAAGATGAGAAAATTTTGCTTTTGTTTTTTTCCATTCCCACTAATATGAATGTCAGCTGGTAGCTATGCATACGCGTGACTGTCTTGAATTCTGGTGCCGGAATGTTAGTTTTACTCATCCTCTACTCAGTCTTTTTTGTCCAAACCATTTTAACATTTCCTAAGAGTTATGTTCCTTTTTTGGCTAAAAATGACCAATTAAAATAGGAACGCGAAAATCTATCGAGCTTACGTAACCGAAAACTATGAAGCAGCAAGTAGGAACAAACACCCTCCGGTAAAACAATGTACCAGAAGAAACCAATGCTTACCTTAGGACCATTTCCTCCATCTCTTTAGCAGTGTAAAAATATTCTTTCTCCCTCTCGCGTTCTTTTTAAAATTTCAAAAAAGTCCTGAGTTTGCGACGACAAGTTTGCTAGAACATGACCACCCTCACTCGCCCCAGGCTCCCTCCAGTATTTAGCCTCGATTAGAAAATCGAGCCTCGATTGGAAAATCGAGGCACGATTGGAAAATCGAGGCTCGATTGGAAAATCGAGGCTCGATTGCAAAATCGAGGCACGATTGCAAAATCGAGGCTCGATTGGATAATCGAGGCTCGTATGTCGAAGCTTGGCAAAACGAGGAATCGTGGTCGTTTTTGATCAGGTGCTTTTGGGATCAATGCTGCCATCTGGGCACGGCACACGAAATCGAGTATAACGAGGACGTTAAAAGGAACGAGCGCGTTCTACACGAAAACGAGTATAACGAGCACGTCAAAAAGGACGAGCACGTTCTACGCGAGATCGAGTATAACGAGCGCGTTGAAAAGAACGACCACGTTAACCTTAAAATCCAATACAACGAGGACGTTAAAAAGAACGTCCTCGTTTATACGATTTCATCGTATGGTTCAACGATCTTTCGTAACATCGTGCTCGTTGTCGAAGAACGTGTTCTTAGACAACGAGCACGAAGCAGATCGTTAACGATATTGATCGTTACGAATCAGATCGTTGACGATCTAATCGTCGACCTTAAATCGTGTCAACGGAGCAGAAGTACAGAACGTGGGTTCTACGAAATTCCAGTTAATATCTCGGTTTATTTTCAAATCAAAATATCTTTGTGCAATTACAGAACGTGGGTTTTATGAAATTTCAGGTCAATATTTCATTCGATTTTCCCGTCGTAATATCGTTAGATAACCCACAAAAGGAGGAAATAGAGTAAATAGGGCGGGAAAAGGAAGAATGTAGCTTACAGTATTTGATCATGATGGATGTTCTAAGCGATTATTTGGGAAAGAAAGAGAAAACCACAGTAGATAATTCTTCAAAGACCAGCATTTTATTAAACATTGATCCTTAGGTATTGATCCTTAGGCCAATTTACATCAGCACGTTTTCTTAATAAGATTTTCCCTAACAGGTTTTTTCCAAATATTGGACATGTTCACGGAACAACGCATGACGGGTAATTGCTCGACAAAACCCCTTTTGGGAAAAAAATTCAATGCTTGTTTTAAACTTGCAGAGAATTATTTCATCAATTAAACTATCAACAAAATCACTATGTCTAATTCTCTCCTTTGCGACTCTCATCGTGATTAAAAAATTGACACATGATACTTCAAAGTTATCTTTATTTAATTGTTTTCCAGCCTCAGGAGAATTTGTTTGTCATTTCCAGCAATATCCCTAAATATTGCACTTGGCGGGACTCTAACTGAGACATTTTCTCCACTATACATCCCGACGACGACACCAGCGTCTCTTTCTTGGGCAGTGAGTATGCTCTGGTTTGAAAAATAAATACAAAACATATTATATTCCTGCGTTTTATTGAAAACAACATGCAACAATCATCATAAAAAACATCCACGAGGCGCAACTTGTGACGATTAAAAGTTCTAACAGGTACGGGCATTCATCACGATCGCAATAAATTCAGAGATTCCTAGCTTAAATAAAACAAATGTTGAAGGTCTAAGTGGATAAAACGTGTCAGTTTAAGAACTGAAAATCGAGTAGTATCAACATATCAAAAGGGAGGAAATTCGTGAAATAAAGCAATCAGTAGGCATCAGAGTAGGATCAACGAAAATTACAGATTAGAGCTTACAACAAATCTTCGTCACAGCTTCTGAAATATGCAGGGCTGTATTAAATAACTGAATAGAAGGTACTGAAAATATTTGACTTTTCTGCGAATACTCCCATTTCGACTCCGCGTGGTCCTATTTTGTCCAAACCTTCGTTTTGTGTCAGAAATCTCGCCATACATAATTCACCTTAAGCTTAAATCTAACCCAGATACAGTTGTTTGCGCTTCTATGAAAAATATGGGATACTCTGATAGAAAGTAAGGCTTAATAAATTACCTGCGGAAAAGAACAATTATAATCGGAAACAGCGCTTCCAACTGCTTCTATTTCTGGTGCTGGTGCCGCTGCTGCTGCTGCCGTTGCATGACCAGCTGCTGGTGGTATTACTGTTACTGGCGATGCAAGCACCTAACTCACCTTAAGCTTAAATCTAACCCAGATACAGTTGTTTGCGCCTCTATGAAAAATATGGGATACTCTGATAGAAAGTAAATCTTAATAAATTACCTGCGGAAAAGAACAATTATATTCGAAAACAGCGCATCCAACTGCTGGTGGTATTACTGCTACTGGCGATGCAAGCACCTATCGGTACAATTAGTTTGTATCAATGTAGAGCTTTACACTCAACCATAAGAAAAACAAATGTCGGCGAGTCTTTCTCGAAAACAAAATGAACCTGGTATTCTTATTTCGTGGATTTAAGCTTGCGGGAAAAAGGTTGGATGGCGAAGCCATGGCATTAAGTTACTACAGAATGTCAGTGTTGAATACTAACAACAATAACACTTACTCTTACTGTGCATCAGCTTTTTCCTATAACAAAATAAATACGATGTTAGCTGTAAGCTTCGTTTTGAGTAAATGCACCTTCTTCATCTGAATAAATTAATTGTAAACAAAATTCAAGTGCATTGTAGATAATGTAATTAATCTTGGTGTTAAGCACTGACATCCTGTAGCCTTTTTCAGTTAATACTTTGCCGATGCTTTTAACGCTCTATCTTGTTGGCGTCGCAGTTCTCTATGTGTCCTCCAATTGCTGCCGGTCATAAATGGGGTTAGATTGGCCCCATCTCTCAAACAAGCATATTCACCTGTTTTTTCTATTGTACCTTTCCAAACAGACATTGTTAGTGAACATTTAAAGAAGGTTAAGAAAATAATTATTCGACAGCACTTTTTTCTGAGGAATCACCTTTCTTTTTCCTAATTCGTTTGAAGCCAAGTCGGGCTATTGCTATGCACGTTCATAGCGAGTAATTAAAATCGCCTAACATGCCAGCATTTGTCTAGCCCCTTTGAAAGCTACCTGACAATTCTGCTAGCCATGTCATATTGAACGGCAAAAAATGACGAAACAAATCTTGTGATATGTTTCTTACAATACCACTGGTTATGAATCACGAGCATTGAAAATGCTCTTAATAAAATACCTCGTGGGGTTTACTCCCGCTAAAGTTGAAGTATTCGTAGCCAGTAGGTTTGCAATCTGACTAGAGGTGTGCCTGGTAGAGAATTGAATATCCTTTTGCTCTCCTTTCCTGTATCAACGTTTCCAAACGCGATCTTCGAGGAATTGCTTTCTTCGAGACATCCTCTTCTCGCAAGAGGGCAAACGTTCTTGTAACAGATGTGTTTCTGTTTACATTATCTCGCCACCTTTGCAGCAGGGTTGAGGCCTGTGCGTCTACTTCAGATTAATCGATTGGAGCGGAAACTTGGTCTTCAGACATGTTCGAATTCCTTTTGAGTAAGTCTCGGCCTTGCGAACGTTTCGCACTGATCAGACGAGGAGAGGGAGGGGACTTGAGTTAATGTCAACTCGACAGCCTTTTTTTTTAAGTGCGACTAGGATATAGAGTAGTCGGAAATTCACGTGGTCGGTAGGAAGAGAAAGGAAGCTTTGTCTTTAAAATGAAACGTGACATTTGAACGACGGAGTATGCTGATATGATAACCTGCAGAGCATGGGTTTTTGGTTTAAGAACGTTCATTTATCCGGAAGCTTATTGGAAGGCAGCCCTTTTTAGAGATTGAAAATAGTTTGTTTGGTTTTCTTTTAGTTTGCGTTTTTCCTTTTTTGTTTTTCACTTTTACTGAAATTTTACAATTCCTCCTTTAGTGCGAGAGAAGTGTTGTTTGTGACTCTCAAGCCAACTGGCAGGAAACTGTCATTGAATTTCCTGCCACAAAGGCGACAGAATCCATTTTTTGTCGTCAAAGCAGCTTACATTTTCGGTTCGCTAAACAAAGAACGAGTTGTCGTACTCTTCCGTTGTATTCCAACGGAAATCGGCGAAATTGCGCCATCGGTTCTTGTTGCTCCACCACCTCGGAATAACCTCAAGCTGGAGAATAGCCTGTTGAAACCGGCACGCCAAACATCCAGTTGTCTCTTCTTGCTCTTTGTCCACGGTTTCCTTGTATATAGATAAAACCGTTGATAATTTATCCTGCAAGGAATATCCCTTGGAGGCTTCTCTTTTGCCGTGTGTTTGAGTTCTATGTTATCGATTTTCTTTCCGAGGATTTGATCAATTTCTCTACAAATTTGGAGGAGGCGACGTTGTGATCAAGTCTTCTGCTTGAGAATAAAGGTGAAGGCAGACCGGCACGGACTACCCATGTCGCTTTTGTGGTCGCGTCGCATTATCGCCTTCAAATTGTATTTTTCCTCTCACAAACGTGTCTTATAGGATTTTCCTTTTTTGGTCATTGATCTCATTAACCCTTTCCTGTGTGTTATATTTTACTATCGGTGTTTCAAAAACAAAATGTTACAAAAATTTTGGAATATAACAGCCTTTTGCAAATCAAACAAGGCGACAAAGCGAGAGGGCAGCCAGAAAGAATCATAGACAGGTCTCTGTCGGGGGTCAACTTTGCCCCAGACAATCGGCTCTTACACATACAGAAAAGCCAAAAGGTCACGAACGTTTATTGTCATTTGTCACACCGTACCCCAGGCAGTTAAAACAGTTTACACATCCCATCAATGTGTTTGCCCTCATAACTGCCGTTTTGTCAATGATCTCATTAACCCTTTCCCGGTGTGTGTGTGCGTGTGTGGGTTTTTTTACTATCGGTGTTTTGAAAACAAAATACTACAAAAATATCGGAATATGACAGCCTTTCGCCATTCAGACAACCCAATAACGCGAGAGGGCACCCAGAAAGCATCATAGAATGGTCTCTGTCAGGCGTCAACTTTGCCTTTAAACAATCGGCTCTTACACATACAGAAAAGCCAAAAGGTCACGAACGTTTACTGTATTTTGTCACACCACACGATAGTTAAAAAATTCAAAACACTAGAGTCAGATGTACAATCAGACCTTGCAGAAAACAGTTTTCATAAACCTCCGATCATCTTTTACAAAAAGGAAAAATCCTTTCAAGACAGGCAAGTGAGAGCAAAATTGTCATTTAAAGGTGATAATGATAATACCACGCGACCACAACAGCCACAAAGGGAACTGTGCCATTCTGTCTTCACCTTTTTTCTCATAGACTTTGAATAAGGGGCCAACCATTTAACAGTTAACTCTTAAGGGGGGATGGGGGATTTTGAAAAAAATTTCCTGCAACAGCTTGTTTGAAGGGAAAAAGTGCATGCAGGCCAAATGTAACAGAAAAAAAAAGAGCACTTAGAACGGAAAAAATATCCTGCCCAGCAGATTGCTAGAAAAAAAAATTTCTTGATGACCAGAAATCACCCACCCACCCCGCCCCCGTCAAATGTTAAATGGTCGGCCCCTAAACCTATACTGCAAATTAAACTTAAACAATCATGCATCTTTTCATCAGGAGAACCTATTCTTATTTATTCAGCATGTTGTTCTTCAACGTTTACGTTAGCAATCAGCAAGAACTTGTTCATCTGTTGTTGCGAGAAAATACAGGTCAAACAATTTTCCAATTATCCCGATCTCCTTAAATGGGTTGCTCACCACTTTTGTGAAATAAAAAAAAAAAATAGAAACTGCTAGTTTCATCTGAGTAACACGAGCACTATTTCGTTAAAAAAAAACTGTTAGGAAAAAACGTTGGTGTGCAGTCAATGTTTCAATGCTCGAAGATTCTTTTACAACTAATCGGCGCACTCTTTTAAACAGGCCACAGTCTACGCGAAAATAGAGATTAAAGATGCTGTCGTTCTGACTTGGGTGGTGCCGAATGACTGGAAGTGGCCCATCGCTTCTCCTCCGATAGAGGCGTTTGCTAGGAAGTGGAGACTTGTTCTGGCTAGAGGAAAGCTTTGGCTCCAATATTACAGAGGTGTCGAATCTATACGAATTGCTTTCGCGTGAGTATATCAACGGCCATTCAATAGTACCCGTATGGTTAGGCAATCCCTTTAGTTTCTCAGTGATAAAAAGGACATTGCATATCACTGAAAACAGAATTCATGAATCATGGCAGGCTTTGTTCTTCTCATACTGTTGAACAACGATTCGTGTCCATTATTGTACACTAATGTATAGTTCAAGTTGTTCGTCAAAGATTTGAATTAGCTTCAATAACTCGAAACAATTTACCTAGTAGGGGATAACCTTGTCCTATTGTAAATTTACCTGACTTTGGCAAATTGTTGAATAAATAGATAAACAGGCTAAACTTTTATTTTATTTTTTCAAGGTTCTTCATTGAAAAGATAAGAAACAATGGCAAGAAAGTTATCATCAGTCGGAGTCACATCAAGTTAAAGGAACGCAGAGGGCACGGCTTCATGTTCCCTCCCGAGTTTGCAGAGGGTACAGAATTGCGAGTGAATTGCCGCGTAATCGAGTTAGCCGCTCTCCTGAAAGAGAAGTCTTGAATGACTGTTGAACTGTATAGACATCCAGTACTAAAACAAGTTATTACTCTTTGAGCCTAAAAATATTAACTTTAATTTAACGCAAACTACTGAAGCTTACTGTGTAATAGTATATTGTCTAAAAACAATGGAATGCTACCGAACGAATTCACCGATGAACAAGCGGATTGGGGAGTGTTGTTATACTTCATTTCGTTAATATTTTATCCAGGAATGTTCTTGATTGAAGTGAGAGAAGATCATATTTTAAAATTAGTCAGAATATTCCCTAAACTGGGTTGTTGGTGAGATATCGTGAGAGAACTTCAGTAATGTTATTGCAAACGTGAGCCTCTCCTCTCCAGTCTCGCCACATATGCTCATTGAGAAAAAATCGCAAATCATAGTTCCTGACGCCTTTCCTCATCTTAACTTTGTATTTTAATCTAGACCAAGCCGATTCCACCTCTTGCGTATGCACGCCAGTAACCGGGTCCACAAAATTACCAGCATACACTACAACTCGGTGGGTCTGGACAGTTCGTGCATGGGCTGTTAAGTTGAAATAAGCACCCCAATAAACCCCCGATCATCTTTTACAAAAAGGAAAAATCCTTGCAAGACATGCAAGTGAGAGCAAAAAGGTCATTTAAGGTGATAACGCCACGCGACCATAATACCCACACAGGGACCGCGTAGGTAAAGGTTTATTTCACAAATAAATACATGGCAGCCCTCTAAGGGGCTGAATTGCGTATTTACAAAAATTGTAACAGATTTCTAATAGTATGACTAATGTAAGAATAATAATAAGCATGCTCAATACAAGATCTCATTAAAAATGTGTTCCTGAACCTATTTGTTTTCCACCATGGTGTTTCAAAACGCCTGCATCGTCTTAGATGGTAAGACGACTTATGGGCTGAGGGTAAAAGATTATTTAACCGGTTACTCTTACCATGTAAAATAGAATTAAAGGTCTTCTTACAAATATTTTCATTGTAACGTTCAATGCTTGGTTGTTTATTGCTGACTAAAGCATCGCTGTAGTCTATCCCCGTGAAAATAATAGCCAGCGCCCTAGTTCTATACCTCTTGTAGTACTCTCATAAATCGCAAGTGAAGAGCATCACAGGTTGAGGAGCTAGAGCAGTACCCATAACGTCGTTTTATTTTCTATTTTATGCTGGTCAAGTAAGGTACAGTTAATGTTTTGTTAATTTTTTAGAATTTTTCAAACGTCAGGAGTTAGGCGAAAATAGCGTAATCGTGAAACGGACAGGCACTCATTAAATCTACTGTTACTCAAAAGCCCTCATTGTTCCGGCCTTCAAACTTAGCAGGCATTAAGTACGGAAACTGTTCCATTGTATGTGTAAGTATTAGCTGAATGGATAGAAACACTTAAGATTTATGGCGTGTAAAAGAAGACGAAAAAGGTTGGAAAAATCAATCCCTTTTTTTTAATTTTAATCAAAAGTAATTTTAATTATAATGACATTGGTGTAAGTGTAACGAAAAACCGGTAAAAAGTGAATTTTTTACGAATTTTTAAAGACAAAAAACATAGATCCGCATAGCGTACATATGAGACTCGTGTTGCAAGAAAATTCATAAAAAAATCTCACATCAACCCTTTTCTACGCCAACTACAGCAAACCATTGTTAACGAAATGGACAATTATGTGTATATCATTTCGTGTCAGTTTGGTTTGATTTTTAAGTTTTCTTAGCCCTGCAAAAACAGACTCAAAAAACCCCTTTTTTCGAGCTTTTTTGGTCTCCAGCGCATGCCCAGTAGTCATTTCAATACTTTTGAATACATCAAGTTGTAGTCCTTAATACGACCTTTCCAACGATGTATAGCTTGTTTACATTCAATGAGATGGTGCTTAAAAAAACGCGAAAAGCCCTTAATCCCCAACCCTCATTTCTCTCAAAATATGCAAATTTGACGAAAAAGGGCTAAAAAATCCAAAATATTTATTGAAATGTCTTGAAACTTGGTGCACGTAATAGAAACTATGCCATAAACATTCTCTGAAAATTTCAGCTCTCAACTCCCAAGAATAAAAGTTTTAGCAGTTTTGCGATCTAGCCCTAGTTTCAAGGTTGAGTTTCGTGTCAAGCCTTGTGTAGGATATATACCTATACCAAGGATTTTTTGCTTTACGTCAGATTTCTAAAACTAGAGGGAATGGACGTTACTTAAAATCACTGAATAGGGAATGGTGCAAACTATGTACACACCAAATTTGGGCTTCTTTGAGATATTTTTTTTTGCCTGATTCTCCAGAGATGTTAATGTCGTTACCCAAAATTTAGCCCTAACTGCGATAATTTCTACACTTTTTATCAAATGATATGAAACCTTGTGAAAATATAGTAAGTAACCATGTCTACAAATACGTGAAAGTGCGGCTTCTTTACTTAAAACCTAATTTTTTTATGAATTTTTTTTGGCATCAGGGCTAGTGGCTAACTACCTCAACCTTTCAATCTCTTAGCGTCTCCAGCACATGTGGATTCACACCTTTAGAGAATATAAATACACCGGTGTGTTTCCCTTACTTAGATCTTTATTATGGTATATAAGTTGTTGTAGTTTGATAAAATGTTGGCAAAATAATTGGACATTTGTCATGATCTTCGCGTCTCATTTTCTGAAAGTTGAAAGATAAATATTAATAAACTGAAAAATATTTAATGAAATAGTATAATATAACTTATTTTATTATGAAGCATAATCTCCTCAGACTTGAATATCAGAATTTCATGGAAAACGTTCCTTAGTGTCTTATCGCTTCACTTTTCAAGCTTGTCGGAGTCACTTTTCAAACGAAAGTATCAGACAGAAGAACAGTAGCTTGGATGGGACAGAATAAACCAATTATTGTTCAGTTTAGCATCTAAAGGAATAAACTAGTGAACGCATACATAGACAGGCCACTGGTTCATGAAAATAAAATTTGTGTGAATAGTAGCATCCATAAGTTTCGTAACATTTTCTTTCTCAAGTTTTTGGTTTGATGCATGGAAATCGAAATCTGCAAAACATCTGGCGGGAGTCGCCCAAGGGTTTGAATTCTGGGAAAAATTACATTGACGGAGATCACTGTAAATCATCGTTCACATAGTGGCTTCAGTGGCATGCGACATTCATGACTCATCGTTACTTTTAAAACTTTTGAAAAGGGAGGGGCCCAAAAAGAGATCAAAGACCAATCAAAAAATCTATCACAATTTTTTCACGCTGTCTGCATCGAACCAAAAGGCTCTTAGTCAGGCAAATACTTTGTAATGACAGACAATGAAGAATATGGTTGTCTAGTAGGTTAGGGTGTCGAATTCGAAATCCCAAACGAGATCTCATGATACAACATCCAATGAACGTTTCCCATCAAGACTTTATTTCCAATACTTCAAATAGCCGACCAGAGTTGGCTCACAAGTGGTACATATAACTGTTTGTTCAACTGGTGCATGTGGTAGAGACAATTACCAGAAACTGCGTCAAAGATGAAAAGACGGATAACACCAAAATGGATGGATAATTTCCTTTATCTAGGTGTTCATTACCTTTGAAGACAGGTGTTACCTAGCCATTTGTATCTGACCCATGCAAATGCAAAAATTGATGAGCTCGGATAACGGTTTCATTTTGCGGCACAAGCCATTAACAGCGAGGTGATACTGGAGCGAGGAGAGATAATCGAAAGTAGACTGGGGAGGGACACTTTTTACACCCTAATAATCTGTACCGTTGTACCTATGTCCCCTTATTAATTTTTGTAGCTATGTCCTCTGACGTAATGTGATACAGTGACCAATCATCTGTTGCAATCTATCGAGCTAAACGCGGCCTGGAGACTGTTGTAGTTGTGTCTTCGGGCAATAGAACTCATTTTTTAAGGAGATCTGGATAATTGGAAAATTGTTTGACCTGTATTTTCTCGTAACAACAGATGAACAAGCTCTTGCTGATTTCAGGGAAAGTTGCTACCCACAGGGTCATTGCGAACGAGTTCACTAGGCTCACTCGCACACACATTACTTTCCCTGAAGTTCTTCGTTACAGCCGTGAGATCGTATCCTTGTTCTAACGTAAACGTGGAAGAACAACATGCTGAGTAAATAAGAATAGGTTCTCCTGACGACAAGATGCATGATTGTTTACGTTTAATTTGCAGTGTAGCGTTAGGGGCCCGACCATTTAACATTTGAGGGGTGGCGGGTGGGTGATTTCTGGTCATCAAGAAATTTTTTTTCTAGCAATCTGCTGGGCAGGATATTTTTTTTCCGTTCTAAGTGCTCTTTTTTTTTTCTGTTACATTTGGGCTGCATGCAACTGTTTTCTTCCAACAAGCGCTTGCAGGAAATTTTTTTCAAAATCCCCCACCCCCCTCAAGAGTTAACTGGTTGGTCCCTTATTCAAGGTATATGAGAAAAAAGGTGAAGACAGAACGGCACAGTTCCCTTTCTGGCTGTTGTGGTCGCGTGGTATTATCATTATCACCTTTAATGACAATTTTCCTCTCACTTGCCTGTCTTGAAGGGATGTTTTCTTTTTGTAAAAGATGATGGGAGGTTTATGAAAACTGTTTTCTGCAAGGTCTGATTGTACGTCAGACTCCAGTGCTTTGTGGTACAGTGTGACAAAGGACGATAAACGTTCGTGACCTTTTGGCTATTCTGTATGTGTAAGGGCCGATTGTCTAGAGGCAAAGTTCACCCCAAACAGAGACCTTTCTACGACGCTTTCTAGGTGCACTCTCGCTTTCTCGCGTTGTTTGAATTGCCAAAGGCTGTTATAATCCAGTATTTTCGTTTAATTTTGTTTCGAAACACCGTAAAAAATGAAGTCACAAGAAAGGGTTAATGAGATCATAGACCAAATGGCGGTGATGAGGTCAAACACATTGAAGGTATGTCTAAGAAATGGATTTCACACACTCCCAATCCACCTGGATACGCAATCAGCCTTTGCTGAAAAAAAAAAATTTTTACATGCGATCATCTCTTAAAAAAAGGGAAAATCCCATATGATACGCTTGTGGGAGCAAAAATACAATTTGACGGCGATAATGCGACTCGACCACAAAAGCCACATGGGGAGTCCGTGCCTATCTGTCTTCACCTTTATTCTCACGCAGGACACTTGATCACAACGTCGCATCCTCCCCATTTGTAGAGAAATTGACTGCATCCTCTAAAAGATAATCGACCTTTGCAGAATGAAAGAAGTCAGAAAACAACTTTATTTGCTGCTAGTTGCGCGCTTTGGTTCATATAAGATTTTATTTTAGCCGCTCGAATTCCGAGTGTATATCTGGTGTTTCCTGCCTTAATTTAGCTGACAACACAACCAAAGGAATAATACACCGGGGATAATCTATGGGAGCGGAAGTACCTGAACAATGATTAGAAATTGACCAGAGCTCAACTTTCTTGCAGCGGAGTTCAGGGTCACGTCTCAAGTAAATCATTGGTTGAAGATCGTTTTATTTTAAGCTAGCTAACAAAAAAACCAAATGATAACAGGTTAAGTCAATACTTTTCAAGTCTCTGAGGCACAAGAAACATTAAACGTTAAGTGGATCATACGAAGGGACAACATTCTCTAAGGCCTCACTCATGCCACATTTTTTCCATTATTGCCGGAAAGGTTTTTCTGTATGTACAGATAAAAATCGACCGCCCTGTGTGAGGTATACTCAGGATAACCAGAATGCATTATCCTTCAAGCTTTTCTCTCATAATGAAAGAATAATAATGGGCTTGCGTTGATGCTTCTTGATGACATCATTTATGTGAACAGTTAACATTTTCGACAGGGCAAGCGTTGCAGGACAAAATACTATTGAGGTCTTCCAAGGTCGACTGTTACAACCAAGGTGATGAGCAAATTATGGGAATTGTTATTAACCATCACATGAATTATAAAACTTTGGTACTACAGTTCCTATCTTCTTGATGTCATGCGGTTCCAAAAGAGCCCTCAACAATTAGTTACCACCGGAAGCTTTAGTCTATTCGAGCCGCAAAAATTTGTTCCCAAATACCTCAAAAGTCGCCACTCTCCTGAAAAAAGTCTACCAACAATTTCACGCTACACGGTAATTTTGATCAGTCCGAGGCTATGAATTTACTGCGAATCTCAGCATTAGCAGACGGCAACATGAGAGAGTTGATAACTTGGTTACAAGGGCGTGGATTGCTGCCAAATCCACTTCGTTGTGGAAATTGCAATCTGGATATGGTTATTTCTGCGCGAAATGCAGATCATCTCTATGGCTATCAGTGGTAAATGCTATTGTTAAAATATTTCTCATACAGCAGGTTATTGTCATTTGAAATATTTAAATAAAAACAACCGCGAACTGGCAAAGTAGCGATCACGAGCTGCGAACTTGGAGGTTTTTCTGGCCTAGGTTTTAACATCTACTCACTTTTCGGCGCTCAGGGATCGAAACGTTACTGTATTCTTAGATAAAATTCTTCATGAATCATGTAAACTTACGTACTAATGCCGGAACACCAGGCATGGAAAATGCTACTAAAGAATTCCCTGCACGTACTGATGGATTAACAACATCTTCGATTTCACGCCAAGAATAAATGTTCATAAGTATAGGAAAAGATGTATACGTGAGCCGTTTGTACACGGTGGACATCAACTAGAGCTCAAGATGATTTTTTAATATCCACTTTTTCGATACTTATTATCGTTCTAGGCGCTGTAGAGGATGCAGAAAGAAGAGAAGTTTGAGGTGTAATTCCTTATTCGCAGATTTCCCAAGGTTACCACTAGGGAAAATCTTGGTCTTTTTGTACCTGTGGTCAAAACATAATTTATCCACGTAATCAATACAGGCTTGGTGATCACTTGCTGAAAATTTCAATCGCGAACTTAATTCGGAATACATCGTTTTATCTATACCTGAATAGTTTCCATTATTAAAATTGCGAACCTTACCAAACTGGACATTGCAAATGATCAGGAATCGGGTTGTTAAAATCGACGATGTCATTTTTGTCCATCAAAATGTTTTCGAGGAGGTATAAAAACCAAAGTAGCTTCTTTTTTTAACCTTGAACAGCTGACGCTTCTCCTCAATTTTCGCGTAAAAGCACTGCACGTTCAATTGAACTGTGTCTGACACATGCCTATTGTTTCACATTAATTACAAGAACTGAAGGCGCAATTTCGCCGACTTCCGTTGAAAAGCAACGGAAGAGTACGATAACTCGTTCTGTGGTTAGCGAGCCGAAAACGCAAGCTGGTTTGACGACAAACGATAAATTCTCTCGCCTTTGTGGCAGGAAATTCAATCACATTGTCCTCTGAGTCCTTGAAAGTCGCAAACAACACTTCTCTCGCACAAAGGGAGGAATTGTAAAATCTCAGTAAAGTTCGCAAGGCCGAGATTTACTCAAAAGGAACTCGAACATGTCTGAAGACCAAGTTTCTGCTCCAATCGATCAGTCTGAAGTAGACGCACAGGCCTCAACCCTGCTGCAAATGTGGCGCGATAATGTAGACAGAAACACATCTGTTACAAGAACGTTTGTCCACTTGCGACAAGAGGATGTCTCGAAGAAAGCAGTTCCTAGAAGATCGCGTATGGAAACGTTGGTAAACGAAATGAGAGTAAAGGATATTCAATTCTCTACCAGGCACACCTGTAGTCAGATTGCAAACCTACTGGCTACGAATATTCCAACTTTAGCGGGAGTAAGCCCCACAAGGTATTTTTTTAAAGAGCATTTTCAATGCTCATGACTCATAAACAGTGACATTGTAAGAAGTAAATCACAAGTTTGTTTCGTCAATTTTGTGCCGCAAAATTGTCAGGTAGCTTTCCATGGGGCTAGATAAGGGCTGGCTTTTTAGGCGATTTTAATTACTCGCTATGAACGTGCATAGCAGTACATAGCAGTTGCATGACTTGGCTTCAAACGAAGGGAAAAGAAATATGACTCCTCAGAAAAATGCTGTCCACCAATTCTTTTCTTAACCATCTTTACATATTCACTACCAATGTCTGTTTCAAAAAGTACAATAGAAACGACAGGTCAACATGCTTGTTTGAGAGATGGGGCCAATCTCACCCCATTTATGCCTGTACTCGCACTAATCACGCGTGTCATTCCATCGATTCACGGTTCATTTTCTGGTTTCTGGAAACAAGGTTTTTTCAAAGTAATATTTGGAACAATTTTGGCATATGATTTGTGGAAGAATTTTCTCAATTATAAACGACATCGACTCAAAACGTTCAAGCTAAATATGAATGTGTCAAGCAAAAAATAAAGTAATATAATAAATTAATTAGTTAACGAACAAGCGATGACGTCATAAATCTTGCAGCACTACTTTGAGCAGTCTGAGGAAGTGAGCATTTATGGCGCTCAACGGGAGCAGTTAAAGGACAAACAAATCAGCGTTTCAAAAACTACTTAAAGACTTCCAAACAAGAAGCTGAGCGTTGAGCTTGCAACATGTCTTGAGAATGATCCATTTAATTTAAAACCAGTACTAACTGATGCATCTTTTACTAATGTTCATAGCACGTCATTATCACGATCTAGCCAAGTGCCCTAAATGTTTTATTATTGACTTGAAAATCTGCCTGAGAAATGTAATAATGATGATTGCTTTGTAGCATGACGATACTGAAATCTACTAACCGGGGTTCAGAGATGGTTAGAGTTTTCAATGGTCTCACAAATGGATACAACATCCAAAATGCATTCAGACAAAGGACAAAGAAAGTCTTCATATTTGACTCTGGAGGTTGGTTGTTATAGTCATCTAGAATAGCAAAGTTTTGGCATGTGTACAGGTTGTGCTGAGGTTACAACTATTTCCCACATTGAATTACTCCGTAATTATTAACTAGAGAAAAAAAAACCCATTATAGATGTGAGATGAAGCACTGATTATGAAAGTTTAAACTTGCTTAAAGTTTACTTGACATGTTCACCTTTCACAACTTTTGATGTTACGCAAGATTTTGAATTGTAATTACATGAAAATTTTCTGTTTAAAATCTGTGTAGGTAATATTTTGAACAATTCAATAACAATTGTAGAAATTCTTGTTCCATCGATAGCATTGTTAACTGCAGTAACATCTGCAGCAACATCTCCGGTAACAACAACGGGATCATCTGCAGTAACATTATTATCAACGGTAACGTCAGCATCAATGGTTTCCTCAGCAACAGAGACACCCGTTGTTGCTCCAATAATATCTACAGCTGGTCCTTTGCCTTCAGGAAGTGATGCTAGAGGTAGACATCATTTTATTTTGACAAGAATTTTTACTAACTACATGTGAAAGAGGAATTAGGTTATCTTCAAAACCAAGTTACTTAGCTAGCCATATATTGCCTGTCACTCAAGTAAGGGATATTAATGGATCTTTAAAAAGGTTTAGCACATGTCATTCTTTTACACCAAAGTGATGTCAGATTGGAAGAGCCAGTCATTCATATCCTCCTTTGAGTGGCAAGTAACCTGAGTTGTTGATTGTTTTCCCATCCTTTAAAACCTCTTTTCATTCACCAAAGACAATGAGATTTTACATTTTTACAGTGCCCTATTGAAAACCCCCTGGTGAAATGGGCCATCTGTATAAAGAATTAAAAAATCATTATTATCATTACTATAATTATTGTTATTTTTATTATCTTATGCATTATACTGTTGTCTATATTGATGTCTACAGGACATGGTGTGAGTCTCGGCCATGAAGGCAATTCTGAAGATCTACAGATAGTGTCTGTAAGATCTCTTAACCAACTGACTGGTAGGAAACGTTTGATACATTGTGTGGCTTTTATTTAGCAGTATGTAGTGGTGCTTACATGTACGGTACAGCTTTTGTTGTACTTTCTAGGCATTAGTATTTTGGTTTTACAAGCATATTACAGTTCTAACAATCAGACTGGGGCATTACTTTCATTATTTTGTGAGTGCATGAATTGCCACAGAAATACTTGCAAGTGTACCTTGTCTTCTCCTTAAAAGGCATACATTTTTTTGTAATTAATGAACATTTCAGTATAAAATGTACTTACTTCATTTTGAATGGTTCTCCTGCCATCACAATTTTGTGATTCCAAATAATACTTAAAAATTTGCATGTGATCTATGTCCCTACTAATTGAAGAACTGACAACTGACATTGTTTTTGTTCTGTTGCAGCCCAGACGTCTATTGTGGATGTGTTGAAAGGGAACTATGGTATGAACAGTCATATCAACAAAACAGAAAAGTCTTAGCATAAGCCTAAAACAGTGAAAGTATCAATTTAACCAGCATTCATTGTTACATTTTATTGATTTTGACCATATTCTACTTGAAATAGATATACTTTGTTGGAGGGTGACTTTCTTATTTGCAGGTATGAAACTGATGAAAATGAACTGTTCACTTATACCATTACAGATATAATCTCAACAAAAGGCACAACTCAGGAAATAAATGAAAACGTCCAGTCTGGTATGGATACATTTTTGTGATTTTCATTACCAACATTGAAGGGTCTGTTTGGTATGGTAGAATCTGAGCGACTTAATTCCTATTCTAATTGGCTTATCAGCAATGATTGTATTCAGACCAGTCAGCAAGGAGTTTGTCATTAAATTTGCTAGCACCTATTCATACAACTGAGAGAAAAAAACTGAAATGGGAAACTCTATAAAGTTAATTGTGTACTATATTAATTAAATTAATAGTCAAGGCAAACTAGGCCACCACACAGTCCTACCTTATGTTTGGCCAAACAGTATATATATTGTCATAGTAACAAGTTACAACAAATTGCAAAAAATATTGACAAAAGAATGAACAAAGAAAACTTAAAAAGGCCACAATCCCCATCTGCATTAAACCCCTCATATTGGTAGCAACTAAACACTATAGGTATACTGTTCTCTGGTAAACTGTAAGTGCTACATTTAATCCTAAATTATTACAAGATGTAATTGAGGGCCTGATCACAAGTATCTCCTTTGTTTGGCATCTGTTTTTCAATTGTGATAGGGGGACAAGTGAGTTGCCAAAAATCCATGGAGGGTGCTGAGGTCTTTGGTGAGGACATTTTTGATAATTTTTTTCAAATACTATAAACTTTCTTGAAACAACGCTGCCATGTGTTCTCCCACACAGCAAATTTTACCTTTCTGTGAGAGGTAGAAGCTTGTAGAGACCATGAAGTTGGCCAGTTAGCAAAAATTAGTAAATCAAACACAAGAAAGGGTCACAGTTCCCTCATGATTTCATACACTAGTTAATCCCTCAAGAATATAGGCCTCTAGGAAATGGTTGGGCACCAGTGGTAGATGAGTTAAACAAGATGCTAATTCTGCATTAATAGCAGTTTATCTCTATCTATACCTATATAATGGTACAGACTCTATTGAATTAATTACAGCTTCAGAGTAATAATTGAATGTCACCATAGATCATGATTAAAGGTTGTTCTTATTTTTAAAGGTCTGATTAACTGATTGAAAAATTGTTTTGATAACAGAAATTGAAGGACCCTTACAGCAGGTCCAACTGCTGTACCTCCTCCTTGGGAGAAGATTACTGTGGACCCCATGCCCATTTACGTTTGACCGGGCAAGGATTTTGTTTATGTACTCAGGAAGAGACAAATTTGGCGAGATGTTTGAAAGTGTTGGTCTGTGCATAGTTGTTTTGTATCTTGCAGTGTTATATACATACTCTTTTTAATAACTATATTTGATTTAAACCTGGGATTTTGTTTAGGCTGTTGTACAGAGTCACCAAGACCTGACACCAATTGTGGTGATCCTGTTTGATGAGAGTGATGAGAGTGTCAATGTCATCAGGTAATTTAAGCTAAAAACTATCAAACAAATAATCATTCATTCAAATTTTACAAAACAGAACATGCCAGAAGTAAATGTTTTTATCTTGAGCTTAGATTATCTGAGAAGTATTCCACTTCATGTAAGAATAGATATTCACAGATGAATGATGTAAATGTTTCTTCCTTCTTTCATCCTTAAGACACAAACTTTGTTGACTCTATAGTTAGTTCACAAATATTAGATCTAAGTCTTTTGCCAGTCTTGTATTGTTTCTTAGTACAGATTAAAGTATATTCCTTTTATTCTGAGGGACACTTAACGAGGATACAGAACTATCAAAAGTGTTAGGCTGCTGCTTGGTCTTTGTGGCACACAACAGATCACCTTGTGTGTCACAAATGCTTGAACGTGTTGGTGAAGATCCACGTCCCCTGAGTGGTGCCCATGTCTTGATTTTACAACAAGTTGGTGTTACCAAACGTCAAGTCATTGCTGCATGGTTGTCAGGTATGTGATGTTATTGATGCATGCCTCCATGTTTCCTCAGAGAAAGCTCAGACCAGCCTCAATAAATTAATGATCCAATTCTCTTATCACTAGGAGATAAACTGACTGCAGAAGAGGTGATCAGACATGCCACAGTGAACCTCCATCATGTAAAGGCCATCTCTTCACAAAGGTATACTTACAGTAGACTTTACATATTTTGACTCCCTTCTATGTAATTACTCACTCACTGGGTTGTTAACAATTGAAAGGAAAACAAATGGTCAAGCCTTTTCTATGCAGTAAAGTAAATGGAAGTTGTTTGCTATATACATATAATTAACAATTATTCCACGAGCGCACGTTGGATATGAGATGATAGATAGCCAACGAGGCGCGTAGCGCCGAGTTGGCCATGATAATCTCATATCCAACAAACGCGAGTGGAATAGTTGTTTTATTAAAAACACTACATTCAATTATTGAATTTTATCAAATCTTTAGCTCCCTTTCAATTTTGAGCTTATGCGTACGCTTACCATATCGTAGTTTATGGTATATTGGCTCATATACCATAATGGCTAAGCCAATGAAAAGTCTTGAATTGCATTATCCAATGATCCAGTTTTTAATAATAAATGATATGAAATCCTAAATATGCAGGTTGCTCTCTTATTTTGGTATTTAACAGAAAGAATTAATAATGACATAATTGCATGCTGTTTTGAAATGACAAAGTCACTTATTAAAATGCACTTAATAGCAGTGATACATATACCGGTAGCTACTTTGAAAAACAGTTGCATGGTATGGCACTGTGTTCAGCAATATTAAATTGGAAGTTTATCTAACGACAGGCAACAGTTAGAGGACACAAGAGAATTGCGACAACAACAAGATGCAGCTTACAAGCATCGGTAAAGTATTATTTGAAAAGGCTACAGGATGTCAGTGCGTAACACCAATATTAATTACATTATCTACAATGCACTTGAATTTTGTTTACAATTAACTTATTCAGATGAAAAAGGTGCATTTACTCAAATCTAAGCTTACAGCTAACATCGTATTTATTTTGTTACAGGAAACAGCTGATGCACAGAAAGAGGTATAACAGTTATTATTGTTATTATTCAACAATGACATTCTGTAATAACTTAATGTCACCATCCAACCTTTTTCCCGCAAGCTTCGATCCACAAAATAAGAATATTTACCAGATTCATTTATTTTTGAGAAGATTCGCCGACATTTTTTTTTTCTTATTTTTGAGTGCAAAGCTCTACATTGATACAAACTAATTGTACCGACAGGTGATTGCATCGCCAGTAGCAGTAACACCACCAGCAGCTGGTCATGCAACGGCAGCAGCAGCAGATATAGAAGCAGTTGGATTCGCTGTTTCCGAATATACTGTTTCCGAATGTAATTCTTTTCCGCAGGTACTTTCTATTATTATAAGACGTACTTTCTATCAGAGTATCCCATATTTTTCATATATACTTGCGTAAATAGCTGTATCTGGGTAAGATTTAAGCTTAAGGTGAGTTATGTATGGCGAGATTTCTAACACAAAGCGAAGGTTTGGACAAAATGGGACCACGCGGAGTCTAAATTGTAGTATTCGCAGAAATGTCAAACTGAGGTGGCTGCTTCAGGTTTCCAGAATTTTCAAGCTGTATAATTTTGATTTATCCCTACTTCCAATTTATTTACGCATGAAATAACAGATTACCATAGAAACACTATAGCGTCTTAAAAACACTATTTATTTTGGCTTAAATAACAAGTAACTGAAGCACTAGCACGGTATCCCCCCCGTTTTTTATCGTTGAAAAGTAATAAGCGTGTCAAGAAAGAACCTTATGCAAATGAGAAATAATTGTTAACAAAATTAATCAAGCGACGTACTTGTAACAATCTGTTGTTCACTGACAATACTTTCTCTCAGACACAACAACACCATATCTCCGTGAAGGTGGTGAAACCCTCTGGAAACATAATCATTTTGACAGTAGACAATTCAAGATGCGTTGAGGTGAGCTAACTGATGGTAATATTCTCCTCAACCTTCTATTCAGTAATTTAATACAGTCCTGCATATTTCAGAAGCTGTGACGAAGATTTGTTGTGAGCTCCAATCTGTAATTTTCGTTGATCCTACGCTGATTCCTACTGATTGCTTTATTTCACGAATTTCCTCCCTTATGATATGTTGATGCTACACGACTGGTCAGTTCTTAAACTGACACGTTTTATCCACTTAGACCTTGAACATTTGTTTGCAATCTCTGAATTTATTGCGCTCGTGATGAATGCCCAGACCTGTTAGAACTTTTAACCGACACAAGTTGCGGCTATACCCTTACGAGCCTCGTGGATGTTTTTTTTTTATGATGATTGTTGCATGTTGTTTTCAATGAAACGCAGGAATATAATATGTTTTGTATTAATTTTTCAAACCAGAGCATACTCACTGCCCAAGAAAGAGACGCTGGTGTTGTGGTCCGGATGTTTAGTGGAGAAAATGTTTCAGTTAGAGTCCCGCCAAGTGCAATATTTAGGGATATTGCTAGACACGACAAACAAATCCTCCTGCGGCTGGAAAACAATTAAATAAAGATAATTTTGAACTATCATGTGTCAATGTTTTTATCACGACGAGAGTCGCAAAGGAGAGAATTAAATATAGTGATTTTGTTGATAGTTTAATTCATGTAATAATTCTCTGCTAGTTAAAATCAAGCTTGGAATTTTTTCAGAAAAGGGGTTTTGTCGAGCAATTTCCAGTCATGCGTTGTTCCGTGAACATGTCCAATATTTGGGAAAAACCTGTTAGGGAAAATCTTATCAACAAAAAACGTGCTGATGTAAATTTGCCTAAGTATCAATGCCTAAGGATCAATGTTTAATAAACTGCTGGTGTTTGAAGAATCATCCTCTGTGGTTTTCTCTTTATTTCACAAATAATCGCTTACAACATCCATCATCAAATACTGTAAAGTACATTCTTCCCTTTCCCACCCTATTCACTCCTAAGGATCAATGATTAATAAACTGCTGGTGTTTGAAGAATTATCCTCTGTGGTTTTCTCTTTATTTCACAAATAATCGCTTAGAACATCCATCATCAAATACTGTAAAGTACATTCTTCCCTTTTCCACCCTATTCACTCTATTTACTTCTTTTGTGTGTTATCTACCGATATTAGCACGGGAACATCGAATAAAATATTTACCTGAAACTTCGTAAATATCACGTTCTGCAATTGCACAAAAATATTGTTATTTGAAAATAAAGTGAGATATTAACTGGAATTTCGTAGAACCCACGTTCTGTACTTCTGCTCCGTTGATACGATTCAACGTCGGTTGAGGAGGATTAGATCGTCGACGTTTCGCTGGTAACGTTAACGATCTGATTCGTGCTCGTTGTCTAGGAACACGTTCTTAGACAACGAGCACGATGTTATGAAAGATCGTTGAACCATACGATGAAATCGTATAGACGAGGACGTTCTTTTTAACGTCCTCGTTGTACTGGATTTTAGGTTAACGTGGTCGTTCTTTTCAACGCGCTCGTTATACTCGATCTCGCGTAGAACGCGCTCGTCCTTTTTGACGTGCTCGTTATACTCGATTTCGTGTAGAACGCGCTCGTTCTTTTTAACGTCCTCGTTATACTCGATTTCGTGTGCCGTGCCCAGATGGCAGCATTGATCCTGCTTTTGGGCTCGTTTCCCGGAAACCGTGAATGATCCGCAAACTTTCCCACTTGTTAACTCAAGTTAGGGATCATTCACGGTTTCCGGGAAACGAGCCCAAAAGCACCTGATCAAAAACGACCACGATTCCTCGTTTTGCCAAGCTTCGACATACGAGCCTCGATTATCCAATCGAGCCTCGATTTTGCAATCGTGCCTCGATTTTGCAATCGTGCCTCGATTTTCCAATCGAGCCTCGATTTTCCAATCGAGCCTCGATTTTCCAATCGAGCCTCGATTTTCCAATCGTGCCTCGATTTTCCAATCGAGCCTCGATTTTCTAATCGAGGCTCAATACGGGAGGGAGCCTGGGGTGAGCGAGAGTGGTCATGTTCTAGCAAACTTGTCGTCGCGAACTCAGGACTTTTTTGAAATTTTAAAAAGAACGCGAGAGGGAGAAAGAATATTTTTACGCTGCTAAAGAGATGGAGGAAATGGTCCTAAGGTAAGCATTGGTTTCTTCTGGTACATTGTTTTACCGGAGGGTGTTTGTTCCTACTTGCTGCTTCATAGTTTTCGGTTACGTAAGCTCGATAGATTTTCGCGTTCCTATTTTAATTGGTCATTTTTAGCCTAAAAAGGAACATAACTCTTAGGAAATGTTAAAATGGTTTGGACAAAAAAGACTGAGTAGAGGATGAGTAAAACTAACATTCCGGCACCAGAATTCAAGACAGTCACGCGTATGCATAGCTACCAGCTGACATTCATATTAGTGGGAATGGAAAAAAACAAAAGCAAAATTTTCTCATCTTGCAAACAAATGGTAAGAAGAATAATGTTAACTATACTTATGTCCATTTTCCAAGACCATAATAGCTCAGCAGCATTTCATGGAACATGTGAAAGTGTGGTGGGATACTATAATTTTTTTGAAGCTAAATTTGTTATCCAATTTTGTGTTTCACTCATTCTATTCAGATAATTTTGTGAAACACAATCATACTGTGATATTTTTTATAGCAGAGGAATCTATTTTAAATCAAAATTGACTAAATGTTCACAAATGAATGAACGTTGGAGGTTTTTAAAGAAACTGTGGTGCTGTGTCAGTGGGGGTAGATTAATTAAGATGAAATTGTAAACTGGCCACCCTGAAGATTCAAAAAGCTGACGTTTTGAGCATTAACCCTTTGTCAGAGTTAAGGGCCAATACTTGAAACTTCAGCTTTTTGACTCTCTACAGTACAGTGGCTAATTTATAATTTCAACTTAGTTGATATAACCAAATTAAATGTTGACTAGTAAGATTAACATGGACTTGACAATTAAGTTAAAAGAAATTAATTCTTATGAATTAATTTGATAGTTCAGAACAAATAAGATTCCTAAAATGTTAAATATTAACTTTGTAATAGATCCACCAAACTAATCAACTGTAAAAGCTATGACACAACTGCAACAGTTCACTTTTAACAAAATAATCAAGTGCTTGTTGAGCTGACCTTAATTTTCATATAGCCTGACCTAGCGCACTTTATTGACTGAAAAAAAAACCTTAATCCTTATCTGCGATCATGACTAAAAAAAAAAGCAAGACATTTTTGATATTAGTAACTGAATTGAATATTTTAATACCTATTAATTTAATAAATACAAGTTGATTTTACCATAGTAAATAATAAACTTAACATCAAATCTGCCATGTTTGTTGTTTAAGTTGAACCTGCTCTACATGAAATAAAATATCAAAATATCCACGGGTAAATTAAAATAAAGGTGTGACTAACTAGGGACATTTTTTTGGTTTGCATGCTTATGGATCATCTTCAAAATATGAAGGAGTTTTAACTTCTTGCCACAATTTTTTATATATACATATATATGTATGTACTGTATAATGTAATTTTAACTTTGCCTACTCTTCAGTGCAAGGCAAGAATTAAGCCAAGGGGTCCCTACTCTAGATATTAAATCACTGTGCTCTCACCCAAGGAAGCCAATTTCACACCTTTCAGTAAAGTAAACATGGTTGTGGTTAAGGTTTATAGTTTCATAGAAGCCTAAATTTTTGCACTCTTTTAGAAGTCTTCTATATTGCATGTGCAACATCAACTATTAAATTCAAATCATAACTAGTTCCAGTATTCGATCTAGTTCATGTTTTTGTTTCATTTATTTGGAATATTCTATTCTGACACTAAATGAAATGGTTGTGGACTCTTACTGATGTAAAAACAGACTATAAAACAAAGAAACAAACAAAAAGCAAGTTACCTCATACAGGTATATATTAAGTACTTCCAAAGCAGCTGGCAATAATTAAAGAAAACCAAAAAAAAAAAAAAAATGTGCTTACTATCCTTAGATGAGGGCACAATATTAAGATGACTAGCATTTCAGATTACGTGGGTATGAGTACAATTTTAGTATGAGCCTACTTAGACATTTTGCATATGTTGATTTACTGATCGTTTGATGCTTCATTTGTTGTCTTTGTTCTTGTGTTTATGTTTTGTTATGAAACAAGGACAAAAGCTTAGTGTTTTTCAAGCAAAAGAGAATGGCAGTTGAACCCGGAAACATGATTTGAAGTTCAATCAGTTACTTGGGGTCAGAAAGCATGAAATGAAAAATATATTTTGCTGTTTTTTTGACATCGTATATTCAAGATTGGTCTGTAATTTTTTAAAATAAGGATTCCACTTTATGATGAATTGTTTACCACAATAAACAACTAAAACCTTGAAAAGCATAAAGACTCTGACATACTGGTGATGGTTTGAATGATGTCAGTTCTTGGAAGTTTGAAGATCATAGTTTGACCCAGACCATTTGTTTTTCAAATGACCCAATATAAAATGTCATGCAATACATATGACCCACTTTGACTAAATTCTAAACTGAACACTTTTAGTTCCTTATAACACCAACCATATTTACATTAGGCACTGAAGTTTTGGGCTCTACACTTGTTGTTTATCATCAAAACAAAGAACATTTTTAACTTGTTGCTTTATAGCAGCCTCTATTGAACAAATTTTGAAGGACTCTAGCCAGCCTCTACCATTTTTGATGACCATGAAAATATGTGAAATATATGGGAAAGTGAAATTTTATTGCATTGTCCCAAGTTGTGTTTCTGGAAGTCTTTTAAATTACCCTAAGCAGTTTGATTGTGCATTTTTATATTTGGATCTGCTCTACATGAAATAAAATATGAAAACATCCACAGGTAAACAGAAACAAAGGTGTGGCTGACAAGGGTCCTTTTAAAGTCTTTTTAAACTTTTAACATTCTGGGTGATTTTCCACCATTGGCTTTTTTCTTTTTGAGGTTGTTCTCCTGTCCTTCTTTTTCCTTTTCCTTTCATGTTTAACATGTTCGTTCCCCTCTTCATCTTTATGTTCCCTCTTTTTCTCTTCTTCTGTGTGCTCCCTCACTTCGTCTTCTTTCTTTTGCTCCTTTTTCTCTTCTACTTTCTTCTCCTCCTTGTTGATGTCTACACAACTTTCCTCTATTTCTTGTCCTTCTTCTGGGGAAAAAGTTATAATTTTAGACATTGTAGGCTGACCAGTAATTTTCTTTTTCTTGCTGTTGACTCACAATCATATATTTCTCTGATAATTATATTGTCCCAGTTTGGAGGGAAATGCTTTATAGATTGCCAGGTTAAGTAGGGGCCTTAGTTAAAAGGGTCAGTAGGAAATTTCCATAATCCATGGTCTCCAGGTCAAGAATATACATTTCCATGTTCTTTCAATATCTTCTAATAGAGTCTAATCATTTTGTTCAACCTTCTGATTAAATTCTTTTGTAGCTCTAATGACATCCTTATGCCATGTTATCCTCTAAAATGCAGTAGGATGCCAGTGGATCAACTATCATCAGAGATGGCCACTTTTACCAACATTAAAATCAGTATCCTTACTGGTTGGTAAAATACTGGTTATTTTACTTATTAGATAATATGCTTCTCACCTGCTTGTGCAAAAATAATTCCAGATGTACCTGGTAGTGGTTCCTGAAACAAGATAAAAAGTAAAGGGAAGTATGCCATCCACAAGAGTCACGTGTAACTTACTTTTAACAACAAGGGACAATGGCAAAAACCAAGATGCCACTGCCTCAATCTCTTACTTTCCTTTATAACCATGACTATTATAACGTAGATATAGTATTATAAAATTAAATAGTCACTAATGAAATGTACATGAACTAATCTAATTACATGACCTCATATTTCAATGGCAAGTTAAAATAGGGCATTCAATACCTTTACTAAACACACTTGGAAAATGATGTTACTAACATGATCTCTATTTACTTAGTTATTTAGGTTGATAAGTTGTTTAGATTATAGCATGACCCTTATTTAAAACTATAGTGATAATAGATACTGTCAGTTGTTCCACCTTGCTGTTGTTAATATTATTTGGTCAGGTGTTGATGTTAGTGTTATGCAGGAGGAAGCCATGACAGTTCATTTTGTTCAGTTGTATGTATATTGACATATCTTAAATTATTTTGGTTAAAATGAGAACTAGATCACATGAAGATCATTAAGTAAGTCTGCACAAAATAATGCTTCTCGCAAAGAACCTTGTCCCAAGGGACCCGTCAGTCTGCCCCAAGTGTTGCGGCTCACGAAGAACCTCGTCCCAAGGGACCTTTAAGTCTGCCCCAAGTGTCGCGGCTCACGAAGAACCTCGTCCCAAGGGAACTTTCAGTCTGCCCCAAGTGTCGCGGCTCACGGAGAACCTCGTCCCAAGGGACCAGTCAGTCTGCCCCAAGTGTCGCGGCTCACGAAGAACCTCGTCCCAAGGGACCTTTCAGTCTGCCCCAAGTGTCGCGGCTCACGAAGAACCTCGTCCCAAGGGACCCGTCAGTCTGCCCCAAGTGTCGCGGCTCACGAAGAACCTCGTCCCAAGGGACCTTTCAGTCTGCCCCAAGTGTCGCGGCTCACGAAGAACCTCGTCCCAAGGGACCCGTCAGTCTGCCCCAAGTGTCGCGGCTCACGAAGAACCTCGTCCCAAGGGACCTTTCAGTCTGCCCCAAGTGTCGCGGCTCACGAAGAACCTCGTCCCAAGGGACCTGTCAGTCTGCCCCAAGTGTCGCGGCTCACGAAGAACCTCGTCCCAAGGGACCTTTCAGTCTGCCCCTAGTGTCGCGGCTCACGAAGAACCTTGTCCCAAGGGACCCGTCAGTCTGCCTAAGTGTCACGGCCCACAAAGAACCTCGTCCCAAGGGACATGCGAGTTTTTTAAGTTTAAGTCAACTTTTTTTGGTCAATGATCTATGGAACATACAATGCAATATGTTATGGTAGGGTTTTCATAATGTAGCATACTACCAATAATTTTACGTGACATTTTAATGTGCACTACTTCCCTTACCTCATTTGTTTTGCTTGTGTTCGAATCTTCATCTGTCAGGAGGAGAACTAGTCTCAGTATGTAAAAATACACAATTTAATATACCTATATTTTACTATAATTGCTCAAGCAATACAGGTGATGATGATTTATCCAGTAAATTACAGAATTGTATGGCGACTCTCATTGTTTATCAGGTAACAAATATGAAATTAATAAGCCCTCAACACATAACTTAACATATGACCAGTGTTGATTTTTGGCATTAAGGCAATTTCTTCTGAAATTTTTTAAAGAAAGATGTTATCTCTGTTTTTAGGAACATCATGTAGTCCTAATGTTTGTCCTTATTTTCTGCTTATTATCACTGAGCAAGGCAGATTACCTGTAATTTTCTTGTTGGGTTGCATTACCTTTGCTAAGACTGGGTCTGCTTTTCATGCATGTTCAGTATCATTTGAAGGTACTTCATTTTTATTCTTTACATTGTTTTTTTCATTTTTTGGTAATTACTAGTTTAATACATAATATTTGTATTCCTCACCTAGTATTGTGGATGAAGGGTCACCCTCCAACTGCAAATCGGGAATATTTCCTTGGAATGTCACCTGCAGGCAAAATGAGGAAAGCCATCATGTGACCCAGAATTAACATTTCTTATTTCCTTACCATTAACAATTTCAAAATTTATGCTTAACTCTATGAATAAAGCTCAGGTCATAACCCAAACTTTCAACCTGGGTATACAAAATGAATAGTCAAAAAAGATGATTTTGTCTTTTAATAATAATCAAACTGAAAAATTAGGCTGTGTGGAGAAAGAAACGGTTTATACTAAAGACTGGCTATGGTGATAAGAGCTTTCCAGTTTACTTCTTCAATTATACACATTCTTTTTTTCTGTTTTGATCACTTGTGCCATTTTGCTTCATGTCACACACTCATAGGCAGATAATTTGCAGCAAATTGACCAGTCCGAGCATACACTTTACTTAATATGTGGTGTTGTATCATACATTCAAAGATAAGTTGTTACTATGTGTATTCACTTTTTTCTAACCTCTGATCCCAGAAGGGATTTAATCTCTGCCTCATCCTGGATTAAAAAAAAAAAAACAAGTTAACAGAATCAAAGATAAGGTTTAATACATAAATTCCACAGTATTTACCAGGGTAGCTGTTTGAACACTTTACAACTGTGACTTTCAAACCTCATGCAGGCACATTGGTGAATATGCAAGCAAAAATCCCCTCAAAATTCATACTTGTATTATGTATCTCATAATGATTAATTTTGTGTGCTAAGAAATACCAGGAGATAGCATATCATTTGCCATATTTTTTCCACCACCTCTAAAAATCAGGATTAAAAGGGTATTTTGAACAAATTTGAATTCACCAAAGGCATTCCATTTGCCTTCTTGAAATAACACAAGTATATTTTAGACTCCAACTCCAGATTTCTAGTACTGTAGTTGTTATTTGTTTTATGCAATATTATTATTTACTTACTCTCTCATGAATATGAAGCACCTCTGGTCTCTCCAAGAGGTCTCCATGTTTTACCACTTCCCTACCTCTTTGGATAGAGAAGTGTAATGGGAGAGCATTGTTGGAGCCTGCCCAGTCATATACTTCCTATATCATTTAAACAGGAAAAAGGTTAGATTTCTTTTTATAAAAAGCTATCTGCCAATCACTGTATGTCTACATAATTTTACCAAAGTGCTATTTACAGTTTAATAATTTGTATCATTGTTTATATGTACCTGGAAGAAGGCACCTTTGATGAACTGGCGCTCTTCCTTGCCGTTTGAGTGGCGGAGGATGATTTTCACTTTCTCTTTTTTTTCTTCCCGACTGACATCTGTAACTCTGGCTTGTCGGGCTTTCCTTATCTTGCTTGATTCTTTAATCTTACAGAATAAATACATGACAACCTCAGTAATATTTCATTGATAATGTAGAAAAAAGATCTTGAAATTTCTGCTGCTAAGTCTTAAAAGAGAAAGTGGTAATTATAGCAGTTTTTTTGGTAACAAGTATTATTTATGTTGAATCACTTCATTTCACTCATTTCCTTTCCTGTTTGGGGATATGTCTCTGAAACTTAATTGGGCCATACTTTGATGGCTGGTGCTTGTTTTGGCTCCTGAAGTCTTAAAGGAAGCCTTCTAAAAATAATCCTCATTTCATTGCCTGACTTTCTCCTAATGTGTTCTTTATTTTTGTTTATTTCCAACAGGTAATCATGCGATGATTGACATAATTGATATTGGCATTATTTGTGCTATGTAAGTATTTGGGAAAAGCTATTTACCTTGTCATCCTCTATTGCCTTTTGCAATGCACTCTCCTGCTCCTTCTTAGGTGAACGATCCTGCTCTAACCTCTCCCTATTGGAAACAATGAATAACTTATGGTGAATCTCACCAGTGTTCACTTTGATTTGCTGCATCTGTCTGGATAATCAAAACATATTAACCACATAATTTGCATACACCTAGGGTTTTTTAATGTTTGTTAATTGCGAACAAGACATTGTTTGAAACAGCTTAGTATCTGATGTATGAATAACACATCAGACTTGAGCTATATGAGTTTATGAAAATTTTCTGTAAGATCATAAGGTTGTCAATGGGTAACAAGCTGGAAATAATTATTTCTACCTTTATCTTATCGAATATTAAAGATCTCTTACCATTCCCTTGTGAATGCATCCACAGCATCTGCTGCCCTTTTTACTGCATCCACCACATCTTCCTTTGTTGCCAATTTTAGGTTGTCTCCTTGTTATAAGAATCCAAAATACAACAATTTTGTTTCCAGCCATCTTTAAGTCAAATCAGACCAATATTAACCTATGATGTTCAATTTTTAAAAAGGGGCCAAAAAGACATATTAAAACAATTTACCAAAAAGTGGCAACATTTATGCAAGGTCAAACTGGTATGTAGGTAGTATACTGGTGCCTGATGATGGCTTGGGATATTGTACATGACTGCAAATCAACCTTAAAATTAAAGAGTACATTATCTTTAAATTAATATAAGACTTAAGGTAAGGGAAGCGCTTTTAAAGCAATGGGAGTTTTTCCTCAATCTTCCTTATGTTTATTGTCTGTTTTGACTTGTGCCTACACATAGTGATGACATTAAAATTGAATGAGTACAGACTGACTTGCAGGCATGGGATCCTTTTCAAACATTCCAAACTGAACGTTATTTGCCAAGAAAAGCTTATTACTATTATCAATATAAAATTCCTTTCATTAACATTTACCAACCTTTTCAACAAATTGTATTTTGAGGCTATTTACATTCTTAAAATGCTCACCACAAAAACGCTCTATGAGGATAGGCTGAGAAGTTGTGGGTGCCATTATGAGTAAATCGGACCCAGCACTTCCAAATTTTCTTTTCAATGTCATAAAAAATAACATAAAATGGTAAGAAGAGTTTGAGAACATTGAAAATTATGGGCATTATTGCATCTATTATTGGTGCGTAGAGGTTGTTATGGGGCACTAAATATAGCATAAGGAAACACAACATAGACTAGAAGATAACAGGATATTTTGATATGCTCAGTACTACAGAAAGTAAAACACCCTATTATAAGTACATCCTGGAAGGGAACAGGAGATGTCAACATCCCTTAATAATGAAGAAACATATCTATGCACACACTCTTTACAGTACACAATATCAGTACTTCAGATGTATCCATTTTTAAATATTAGTAAAGTGTGAGAATTACATTACAATCTTGATGTTTAGCCATTAAGACTTAGGAAACTTTTTTAACTTTGACCTTTTTGTCTCGTATCTTAGTAAACATCCAAAACACGGATAGTAATTCAATACCTTCTCTCCCAGATCTGGATTTTTCTTTAGTTATCCAAAAGTATAAGTTTCCATGATTGACTCCATGTAGAATATTCAGAATCCTGATGATTTAAGAGAGAGATAAACATATTTGATTACTAATTAAAATTATTTACTACTTAATGTGAAATATAGCATGCATGCATCATACAGTGGATATTAAAAATCTTGAATACCCTTTGTGATGTTTGTGAGTGATGTTTAAGCGTGATGTTTGTATTTCAAATTATAATGTAATTTACGTGTGATGTGCGATCCTCGCAGTAGATAGCGCTATTTATGCAATAGCGAAAATCAGACCTGAAAAAAATCAGGCCTGTACGGGACTCGAACCACTGACCTCTGCGATACTAGTGCAGCACTCTACCAATTGAGCTAACAAGCCAACTGGGAGCAGGCTGTTAAGTTGATTCGTAATAAACCCGTGAAAGTGATAAATGAGATGCAATGAATATATAAAGTTCATATATTTTTGAACTGCAGTATTAGATACGTGTGATGTGCGATCCTCGCAGTAGCGCTATCTACTGCGAGGATCGCACATCACACGTATCTAATACCGCAGTTCAAAAATATATGAACTTTATATATTCATTGCATCTTATAATGTAATTTATGTTTGAAAACACAGAAACCAGTCAGTTGGAGTAACCTTCTATGTACAAAAAAATTGTCATGTGGGTACACATTGCACCAGATAAGCATGGTCACTTTTGATGTCTCCATGTGTTTTTAAGTTATATACACAGAAAAGTTTAAAGGCACGGTTCATGCATATGTCTCTCAATAAGAAAAATTAACTATTATGAACTATGATATTAACCTATTTATTTTGTCACTGTGACTTAGTGTAATCGGAAGCTGTTTCTGCAGAGTGCAGCCTGCTTTTAGAGATAAAAATAACCTTTTATTAACTATTGATAGTCACCTTATCACATCAGGTATGTTGTCACCTTCTTGTAGGATCACTGTAACCATGCTTCTCTGGTCAGACCTGGCCTGGTGACACATCTAGATACACAAATTTATAAATTAAAGTAGAGTTAGATTTAATGTTATTTCTTTTGGTGTTATGATGCAACACAGTGCATTGTTGCAATGCATGCATTAGGACTATATGTCACCTAGAGAAATTAAAGTTGACAGACAGTAACTGTAGTATACTTTTCCAAATGGGTCTGTTCCTCAGCAAGTGAAATTGACATATGACAAATGTGGCTTCACAAAAGTTTACAGGCTATTTTTATTTCAAATGTGACTGCTAATATATTTTACTTCTCATTAACTCAACACATTGACACCTAGGCATGCTAACTGTATTTATTTACAACAGTTTCCTTGAAAATTGCAAGCCATCCGGGCAAACATAACATCGCTATTTAACACAAACCTCCTCATATGTTAAGTTCAAAAAGATTGGTAGGAGAATATCCTCATGGGCTGATGCCACCTCCATCAGCACTTGTTCACAGTAAAGCACATCCCATGCTCTGTCCACACTCCATTGCACTACAAAATTATTATATTGTGGTCTACAAATAGTAGTGGTATTCAATCAAACTGTCATCCTTTAAGGACATCTGTGTCAAAATCTTCTAAGGGTTGGGTTTTTTCCAAACTCTTCTTCCATTTTCCTTCTTGAAATAACAAGTATATTTTAGACTCCAATTCCAGATTTCTAGCACTTTTGTTATTTGTTTTATGCAATATTATTATTTACAAATAGTAACAGTGTTCAATTGAACTGTCACCATTAAGGACCTGTGCCAAAATCTTCTAAGGGTTGTTGTTTTTTTTTTGTTTTGTTTCCATTCCCCAACTCTTGCTGTAGTTTGAAATATGAATCAGACAACTACATAGGGTATAAGCAAGGTTAAGCTTTCTATTTTAGGTTCAAATGCTACTTTTGGCATGAATATTGTTTTGTATCTGGTGGAAATTTATCTAATGTCATCATCCAGGGAGAGCCCTGCATGTAATTGCATTAAATTATTGACAATAATTCCAACATACCTTGATTATTCAGATCCAGAACTCCTAAGGAACTCATAAATTATTGAAAATATTATTGAATTATTGACAATATTTCCAACATACCTCGAGTATTCAGATCCAGAACTCCTAAGGAACTCATATCTTCTTCTACAACCCCAGCTTAAATGTAATGGCACAAAATTGAATGAATTTCAAGAACATTACTTATTGTGCATTACTTCATGCTACAAAACTGCACGAGTCAGTCAGTCTATTTGTCTATATCACACTGTACTCTACTCTACTATAATACTGAAGATTATCCTATTCTTCATCAACAGGAGACCCAATTGTTCATCTCTCTTATTTTTCAATTAAATTACTGAGTAAATAAAATTATGTTCAAGCTAATCCCACTTTGGCTTTTTTAAGTGTATCTGTTTTTTAATCCATTTTATAGAAACATACCTGTTTCCCACTGTTCTGTGCCAGTTAAATGACATGCTATAATAAATGTAGAAAAATATATGGTGTAAAAATTTCCTCCTTTTTGATTTAATTTCTTGATCAGTCTCACATAAATAATTATTGTTGATTTACATCATACCTAATGTGTAAATCTGACTTGGCTTACTTTGTTAGGGCACTTTCTCAGTGTTAAGACTTAAAACACTGGCTTTTAATAGTGCTCTGTAAATTTGCCTTATAAATGGTATTACATGATACAATTTGAAATCATCTATGTAAACTATCTGCAGTTTTAAACTTGATTTCTAGTGTAATGTGCATGCTTTTTTCAGAAAATATCCTTACCCACCCCGGAGATAACTATTAGATATTCCAATCAGGATTGGGTTTTTGGTCTGCAATAGCCAAAGATCATGATTTTTTTTTTTTTTTGGGGGGGGGGGGGGGGAGGGGTCATAGAGGAAAAATAAAAAAACCAGCATTTTGATGCTCTTTAATCATTCACCATGGTATTACCTGAGTCAACATTTACTGGGTTACTAGCTAAATAGCTCCTGTCGAGGTCACTGGTAGCCATGTCATCAAAAGCAGAAACACCATCTGTTCAAAAAAAAAAACACAACACAGTTTTGAATTGTGTCACATCATAATCATATACAGGCAGATGGGTCACCTGCTTCCAGTCAAGATGCAAATGGAAGATTGAATAAAAAACATTAACTAAGTTTATAACTAGTGTGCAAATCAATCAAACACTTGCATTCACTTGTAGGCAATGTCAAGTCCACTTGATTAACAACACCACTTGCCACCCTTGCTTCATCACTGGAAGTCCTTGGCTGGATGACTGAGTTTGTCACACTTGTTTGAGATGAGCTGGGATTTGGGTGAGTGGTTGATTGTTGAGAAAGCGAGGAAGGGTTGGAATTGAGCAGAGCAGAGGAAAGGGAGGTTTGGGATTGGTTTGTGGAGGGTGGGTTAGAATTAGGCTGAGCTAGGAAAATGGAGGGCTGGAATTGGTTGGTGGATGGTGGGTCTGAATTGGGCTGCTCAGGGTGATGGGAGGGATGGGATTGGTTTGTGGAGGGTGGGTTGGAATTGGGCTGAACAGAGGGAAGGGAAGGATGGTTGGGATTGGTAACTCCTGGTGTTGGTATGGACTCAGGGTTAGGGTTAGATCCTGAGATGAGAAATAAAACAAAGACTTTAAATCAGCCATTTGAATTACCATTAAAATAGTGGAAAGATGCAAGAATTACTAGTTTTTTATTGATAAATCTATGACAAACAAATATTGAAAATTTTTAAGAGGCAAAGATCCTTATTGCCAGTCGGCCAATCAATGGTAATGAACATTAAAAGGGTAAATATTGAAAAGTCAGAATTTAAATATCAAAGTTTTTATTTCTCAGCAGATTAATTGGGTTATGTTGTTGCTTTTGTCTTTCAAAGACCACTGGTGATTTTCTTTTTAATTGCAGCGAAAATGTATTTCCACTTCAAGGAGGCTGTTATTTCCAGAACGCTGTTATTGCAATTCTAACAGGCATTTGTGGGTACTGCAGCCATATATTTTACTCCACTACAGTTATATTCATGTCAACATGCAAATTTGCTAAAGACCAGCCTTTGCAGCACAGTTATCTTGTGGCTTTGCCAAAATTGGCTTTTACTATCTTTACTTATGGGTCACATGACACAGATGTGTATGCACTCAATGCGATCTTTTGGTGCTGACTGCAATGACACAAACCCTTGATTGATTATTAAAGTTTACACTAACCTCCATTTCTCGGGTGTTGCAAAACCATGTATATGCGCCTGGAATTGGAACTCCCCTTGCCATAAATTCTAAATATTTCCTTGGCGTCTGGTATGCCTCTGTAAACTTTTTCCATTTTGCTCCCACGGCTCGTAGACTTGTATAGACGAATTCTATGGAAAGGAAAGTTCAACATCGACACTACGTACAGTTTACAGTGGCTATATGAAAATAATAACATTTGAATTCACTAAATAGTAAATAAAGTATGGGGCAAATCTAAATAGAGATGATCAATAATAAGTTTCTAGACTTGTTTGGCATGTAATATTCCAGTCCATATTCCCCTCTACTCCTTTACCCACTCCCCCTGCCTCAATGATTAGCCTCCTGTCAATCTGGAAATTCTAGTTGAGATTCCTGCTTTCCTTAATTAAATAATTTTACCAATTGCCTGTTTTCACTGTGTAACCATTGCACAGGTAAAGTCAAGAATAGAAGAGATAAAAAAAGTTAAATATCGAAACAGTCTCGGTAAGATTGAGATCTGTGCGTAGTTTAGAGCGATAAGTATTCTTATCAAACTGAAAATCCGTTTAAATGTAAGTCTTCGAGTAACGACTGATGATTCCTTTCTTTTTTAATTTTGATGACGTTGCGTGAAATGACTCTAAATGGGGTGGATCAGGCTAAATTTCGGCCCAACCTTACACGTGTTATAAAAGGTGCTGTTTTTATATATTACGTGCACATTTAACTCCATTGCAGGCCTTACATTCGTAGCAAGTTCACTGCTCATACTTTGGTTTTAATGAATGATCCGAAGCAAATAGCTAAAGGATAAGTGGTAAATTTTGAATCCTTTGTCGCGTGGCTAAAATTTGAATTGTTTTGCTCTACCTGGGTTTTACGTGACCACACACTTCTGAGTTTACATTCAGTATTCAATGCAAACAACCTGCATGCGGGATAAAGTGCTTTGGTACTTAACCTACCTATCCAAGTCAACAGCCGCAAGTCCAGCAAAATTTTCCTTGACCAGCTCTTTTATCTTTGCACTCGAATAGTTGCCTCCAATTTTAATGTCTTTCACTCTACCCTCGCGATTCAGCAGTACCCACGGATTTCCACGCGGTGTACACTTCGCCTTTCCCTTCAGCCATACGAACACTTTACTCGTTGACTTTCCTATCGGCTGAGGTGACCCGCAATCGCTTCCAGAGCTGGAATCGCCTGAATCTCCCATGTTCGAATATCCTTGGTCAATTCAGTCAAGTGATTTATTGGTGAAATCCAAACGAACAGGCCCTTTTTTGTTCTGCCTTAAAAGCACGAGTTCGGCACGTGAATAAGAAAACCGAAACCAATCAACTTCATTGTTGGGGGGGGCCCCAGTGGAGTAATATACCAAAAGACTATTTCCGCTATCACACATTACTTTTGTGTAAAGTAAAGGTTTTGAGCGTTCCCGAACCACTCAAGAAGTGGCGTTAGTTAGGGGTTTAAGCACAGCTCTTTATTCCTTAATTTTCGATTACGCAAAAGAAGAAAAAACCGCTGGCAGTGGTTTGGAAAAGGAAGAAGGTGGGAGGTGGAAAAATCAACCAGCCATCGCTCAATAAAATGATTAAGAAAGCTGATACCAATCAACTTCATTGTCGGAAGGGAGTCAATGAGACAGGCGTTACAAAAAAAAATGAAAATTAAAAAATTAATCACACACTCGCGATTCACGAGCTAGCCTGCTATCACAACAAATTTCAAGGAGTTTGAGTTTGGTGATTATAATTTATTAGGTAGTATAATTTTCTGAAAGTAGTTTCTGAGGCATTTGTATATTCCCCGATCCTTCAAATTCTCGAGCCTCCCGATAACTTTACCGAAAGTGGTTTCTTTACCCCAAGACGAACTGCACTGAATTCTTTGTCCGATTTTTTCGCAGCCTTTGATGACTTTGATTGATTTAACTTGCTCTTATGTTTATTAGAAGTTTAAGAAATCGGAATTCCACTGTACTCTTTATCGCGTTGTTCCTGGCCTCAAAAACTAAATTAACCTAAATTACGTAGTTACTATATTGCGAGGCTAAAACAGGCAAAAAATTACCAATCACATTATCTAGACCTCGCCATTGCCTCCACATCCTATCATCAAGGTACGACTGAAGGTCATCACGTGCTATGCCACGCCGTGCCTTAATTGGAGCCTTCAAATTGGCCCGCGCGGATTCTGCATCTTGGGTGTGTACCCCTGCCAGAGAAAACCTAATTTTGAAAACAATTGTTTAAGTTAAAAAGGCACTGGGGACACAATACTAAAACGATGAATTGAAAAAGAATTGTCTTTATAATCGTAGATCTGCAAACACAACAAGTAATAATAAAGCTTTTAATTAAAATATGCTGCTTTGAAAAGATAACAATTACAATAGGCGCTTTAGCGGCAAGCTTTTAAATAAAAAAGAAAGGATTCTGCTAGTGCTTAGAGACTCGAGCAAAAAAAAGATGCTGATAAATATAAGGTCAGTCTTCAGTTTTCCTAAAGAAACGGAGTCCTCAAACTGAAGAGGGAAATGGGAGACTAAAATGGCACTGTAGTGACAAGATGCTAAAAAAATGAATTGAAACAGACATGTCTTTATTAACATAGGTCTCCAAACACACAAAGTAATAACAACAAAGCTTTTAATTAATTAACAATGAAAAGATAAATATTACAAAAGGCACTTTAGCGGCAAACAGAATTGAAAGTATGCCGCCAAAGTGCGAATTGATAAAGGGTTCTGGAAGAGCCTTAGGACTCAAGCCCCAAAAAAAGAAATGATGCTAAAACAAAGATTCGTTTATTGAAAAATACTGTCTTCCAAAATAAAAGCTACAAAAGGCCCTTTAGAGGCAAAATCAATAAATTGAAAAAGGAGTCTGAAAGAGCCTTAATTAAGACTCAAGGAAAAAGAACTCAAGTGAGAAAGCACACTAGGTGATAGTAACAAAGGCTTTGTGTATTAAAAAATACTGTTTTCCAACACAAATTTATCTTACAAAAGGCACTTTAGCGGCACGCTGCAAGATCAATAAATTGAAAAGGATTTTGCTACAGCCTAAATACTCAAGGGAAAAGAACAGAAGTGTGGAAACACACGAGTTGATAGTAACAAAGGCTTTTTGTTTTAAAAACTACTGTTTTCAAAAACAAATCTTACAAAAGGAACTTAGCGACACGCTGCAAAATCAATAACTCGGAAAAGGATGCTGCTATAACCTAAGGAAGTTTGCAGATCGACCTATTTCAAAGATTTGTTTATTTAAAATTACTGTCTTCTTTAGTGGCAAAATCAATAAATTGAAAAAGAATTCTGCCAGAGCCTAAAGACTCGAGGAAAAAGAACTTAAGTGAGAAAACACAATGGGTCATAGTAACAAAGGCTTTGTGCATTCAAAATACTGTTTTCCAACAAAAATTAATCATACAAAAGGCACTTTAGCGGCACGCTGCAAGATCAATACATTGAAACTGAAGGATTCTGCTAGAGCCTAAAGACTCAAGGAAAAGGAACTCAAGTGAGAAAAAACATTAGGTGATAGTGACAAAAACTTTGTGTATAAAATACTGTTTTGCGAAACAAATCTTACAAAAGGCAATTTAGCGGCATGCTGCAAGATCAATAAATTGAAAAAGGATTCTTCTAGAGCCTTAATACTCAAGAGACGAGAACACAAGTGTGAAAAAACAATAGTTGATACATACCTACATACATACATAGATAATTTATTTGGTAACGCAGGTTGGTTACTGGCAGCATTAAGCTGATGTGGACCTGCGACAAATCTAGCTTCTATTTAAGTAAAGTAATTACAAAAAAAAGTAGAAAAATCCTAGCATAAATTATAATGTGAGTAGGGATTCAAACTGGTTTATAATCCTAGCATAAATTTCAATAGAGGTAGTAAGATAAAATTCCTAAAAATATTTACAATTTACCAAATCCTTGTTGCCAACTAGAGCAGTTTGATTAAAAGATATCTTTTCAATAATTGTTGAAAGAGAACGGAGTTTGTTCTTAAATCTCTTATTATCCTCTACGTTCTTAACTGAACGAGGCAAAGAATTCCACGCTATTGCAGACCTATGTCTAAAAGACAGTCTTCCAACATTAGAGTTTGGTAGCTCCAGAGTTAGTTTTAAATTGTCCCTCATATTTCGTATATTTGGACTTTTCCTAATAATTGTTACAACCTGCTCAGGATTGATCCCATTAAAAAGCTTTGTGTGTCAGAGAAAGGAGCCTCATCTTATAGAAATAACTTATGGATTTCTAAGAAGACGGTATTACTGATTGGGAATTAGTACCTCCGTGTTGTTTGAAGATAACCTTGGCAGCCCTCAGGTGAATTTTCTCTAAAACACCTAACTTTGCTTACCCCATACAAAAAATTCCATAAGTGATGCTTGGTAAAATTCCCTTAAAATATATGGACTCCAAGATACGAGAGAGAGGGCTTTTGAACCTGCGCAGTTGCTTTACCTTCTTGACCATAGATATTGATAGATCTTTGATGTGGGGTCCAAGCTTAACTTCTTGTAAATCATAAACCCAAGATAGTATGACTCGTTGACAAAGTTAATGGCATGACCAACCAGTTTGACTGGTCTTAAAGGACCAATGAAAGCATTACGGGTAAGAAGCATAACCTCAGTTTTATCGGGATGAATTGTTAAACGTTCCTGCTACACCACTTAGCTATATCAGTTAAATAAGTTTGGATCTTAAGGCTGACATCATCAGTGGAATTGCCTATACAATAGAGAGTTGTGTCATCAGTAAACATTTCCATCTTTCCACAACTAGGCACTTCAGGCAGATCATCGACGTAAATACTAAAAAGCCTGGGGCCAAGTACTGTCCCTGGGGTACGCCAAACTTGACGGTCACTTCATTAGATCTTTGCCCCTTAACCTCAACAAACTGTTTTCTCTCAGATAAGTAATTTTCAATCAGATTGTTTTGGTTCCCTGATAATCTAAAGGCTTGGAGTTTGAGGGCTATCGTGTTATGACAAATGTAATCAAATGCCTTTTTTAAAGTCTATAAACAGTACCCCCACAGTTTTGTTTTTATCCACTTCGTGTCTCCAAACTTCAGTCAGGTGCAGCATTAAGAGTTCTGTTGACCCGCCAGTTTTAAAAATCCACTGGCTTTTGTTGGACTTGTTAAAATGGCAGTCAATGGAATCTCCTGTTATGCCCTCGTACACTTTGCTAGGAATAAACAATAGAGAAATAGGCCTAAAGTCACCTCTTTAAGAGCTATGTAACTTTTTGGGTACAGCTTTCCCTTTACTCAGCTTCCATCGAGGAGGGTAAATTGGGGATTTTAAACTTACTTCCATCACATAAGACAGGCCAACTGCTACAGCATCTCCTTCAAGTTTGAGTCCCCTTGAGGTAATGTTGTAAGGGCCACATTCTTTTCCAGGCTTAACTCTTTTATCGATCACCCTTTTAATCTTGTGGACATTAAGTTGTACTGGCTCAATAGTAGGTGTAATTTGGTAAATGTGCTGATGTTCATTACTACTGGTATCTGTTAGAATATCATTTGCAAGCCTCTCACCAACTTTAGAGAAGAAGTCATTGAAACTGTCAGCCTTGTGTTTAAAATTGATTGTAATAATTCCATCCTCATTTTTAATTGCACTCACATTGCCTTTTGATTTGCCATGCATTTCACCGGCGTACCAACCTCCAAAAGTCACCTGAGCTCTTTGCACTTTAAAATTTAACTTTCCAATATTCAGCTTCAGCTTCTCTCGTGATCTTAGTTACAAGATTACGTTTTTTGCTATACCGTTTCCATGCATCTGTATCACTTGGGTTCCTTTGAACTTTTCTTAACACGACATATCTCCTATTCATCTCCTTGATGATATTGCTATTCATCCACTTCAGTCCATTGGTGCGAACCTTTACTTTACAGGATTTTAAACGCTCATTCATTATGTATTTATACAAATACTCACAGGCCCAAGCAACATAACCCACATCATCAAAAGTTCCACAAATACTCCAGGGTGAAGTATCGAGGTCCTGTCTGAGATGGTCAGAGCTAAGGCTCTTAAAATAAGTCACTTATTTAATCACAGGACTTGACTTTTGCCTTCGCAAATTCACCAAAGCATATTCAAGATGGAGATCAGAAATCCCTGGGTCATGACCGCTTGCAAGTTTCACCTTGGATTTGTTGGATGTAAAGATCAGGTCTATGGTTGTGTTTGAAGATTCCGTAATCCCACTCGGTTCTTCAATCACATTCTCTAAACCAAAATGTGTAGCCACTTTTAACAAGCGCTTCCCCATACTTGTTTTGATATTGGAGTCAAAGTCATCCATGATCATAATGTTGAATATTTTCAACCAAAGATCGTCCAAGATTGCTTGGAGCTTGTAGAAGAACTTACCGTGGGTTGGAGGACTGTAGAAGGTTCTTGTAGAAGGCACTTTAGCGACACGCGATCGGAAAAGGATGCTGCTATAACCTAAAGATTTAGGAGAAAAGAAAACAGATCTGCAAACACATTACGTTACACTAACTAATGCTATTAAAGCTAAACCCCAACGTTGTTTTTAATCTGTGCCACGAAAGAAATAATAATAATGATAGCATGAAATAGAGCTTCACGACTTCTTTTAGTTGTTAAACTATAAAATGAAACGTACTGTGTTAATGATAAACGAAGGAAAGAAAGATGAACGAAAACTGAAAGAAAGCTGAATCACTCAAATATACCTAAACTGTGGAAAAAAGAAAAAAAAAGGCGAAGTGTTAGTGAACACCCAAAAATCCAGTTTCGATGCCGGGCTATTTCTCGTTCGCATTCTTTTCGCTTTTTTTTTTTTAAAAAAAGATCGAATGTCTACGAAAGGCAGACTATAATTTTTTCTTTAACTGATAAGAACTCTCATTGATCTTGTTATTTTCTTGTTTTTTTCTTTCTTGTCTTTTTCGTATGGCGCGAACCACATAATCTCTGGAATTTTAGGAAATTTGCAGTTCGACCAGAATATGGTGTTTCATTTTTTTTCTCTTTCTTACTCTCCTTCTTTCTTTCTCCCTTTTTTCTTTATCTCTTTCCTCGAAAACTTCCCGAGTTCACAAATTAAACTCGACAATTTTTCCAGAACATGACCGCTCTCGCTCGCCCCAGGCTCCCTCCCAAATCGAGGCACGATTGGAAAATCGAGGCTCGATTGGAAAATCGAGGCTCGATTGGAAAATCGAGGCTCGATTGGAAAATCGAGGCACGATTGGAAAATCGAGGCTCGATTGCAAAATCGAGGCACGATTGAAAAATCGAGGCTCGATTGGAAAAACGAGGCTCGTATGTCGAAGCTTGGCAAAACGAGGAATCGAGGTCGTTTTTGATCAGGGGCTTTTGGGCTCGTTTCCCGGAAACCGTGAATGATCCCAAGTTAGTTAAGCAACCTTAACCGTTGCTAGACAATAAATATTGACTCTAAGGCGTTATAAAGTATTACCGTTTGTCCCATGACATATACGATATATAACACAAACGATAATAATTTATTATTATAATGTACTTAACCACGATGAATAAGCACAACCTTTTTTTACGAAATATCGACTCTGTTGCTAATTCTTGCAGAGATTGCCCAAATAGTTGGAAAGCTTCAAAACCTATAAGTGGAGCACACGCTGTAATTAGCCATTTCACTCATAACACTGAGGTTAAAATATTCACATCCAACATAATCTTTGATCAAAACTGTAATACTGTCATGCAAAAATTCTTTAGTGTTTTGTTTTCGAGGCTGTGAAAAATATATTCCGTCTCTCGAAATATAATTGGATTACGGGTGGCTTCATCAAAATAAAAAAACAAAAACAAAAACAAGGAATCATAATTTCTTTTTAGTTAGCTATTAGAACAGCTGAAGATGCATTTTTAAGCGAGTTTTCAGTTTGTTGCGATTTTTTTCGTCTTTTGATAAAGAAAGGTTGAATTTCTAAGTTTTTGCGTGGCACGATACTGAAAAGGCGGCCGAGTATGCTGTCAGGTGCATTGATTATTTATTTCATGCCGCGGCATGAGATGATCCATAAACGGAGGAAATATATTCACATACATTGACGCTTTTGTTCTAAATTGGAATGCTGGCATACTTTTAGAGAATTTAACGACCCTTTCCTTTGCGGTTCAATTTTTATTTCTTTGATCTTGAACACCCGTATACACTTTATTTTGAACACTTGTTCACTTCTAGACAACTAGAGAAGGAAAATGTCGAAACAAAATAATTATCCGAGGAGCCTAAGGGTGGTTAGCGGTGTACGTCAGCGGTGAGACAGACTGATCCAGCGCTAGCCACTTTTGAACTCGCTTCAAATTGCGAAATGGCAACAAACACCCACGCATTTTAAGAGGCGTTGACCCCTACCGTGACTAATTCGCCAAACAACTTTTTTTTGTAACAAATCGGAAGTTACCTCTATTGTCTTAGCATCTGTGGTTTTCCTGTTTCTAGAAAAAGTACAAGGTACGTGTATACTTATAATATGTAAATTTCAGAAGATGTTTGCATAGAGCTTTTAATTAAATTCAAAATTAAGCGAAATTTTCTCGTTGTAGACTTAAGTCATACCTGAAACCATCCTTTACAAATTTATTGAAATGATGCAAACTTGCTGTTTTTTTGCGCTATTCACGAGCAAAGTTCGTTTGCCTCTACTCGGGTACTGATTTCGGCCATTTTACGGCCACCGAGCTCGTTTCAGTTTTCGTCTTTTTCCAGAGTAAGGACGGAAGCAAGCCTGGGAGAAAACCTTACCACGTTTCTAAGATCAGTTTAAGGTTTCCCTGACTGAAATATGAAGATAGTCATCTCGAAACCCGCGTTTTTCGGTCGATGTGTCACATCTCATGCGGTGGGACGTTCTCAAGTGGGCAAAAAAAACCGAGTCCCGGTAGCTACAAGAAACACTCATTTCTCGCTGATTAAATTATACGACACTATAAAAGCAGTGATATATTTTTAAAATATTGTTAAATTAGGTGGTTGGTTGTGTTGCAATCTGGATTGCATAAATGGAACAAATTTTAGGCGGTAATGGCGGCCTAGGAACCAGTAAACATCATAATTCACTAATGTTGTTTGCTGTTTTCTATGATGAAGCGTTCATCTATCATATTTTTTGCAGAGCTATTTATCATCAAGCCGTATACCAGCACTTTCAATTTCGAGTGTTTGAAATATATTAAAAACTTTTGATGAGTTCAGAATGAAACTCCTTTCTCTTCAAGCGCGCAGAGACATCCCGAATACTAGCTTCAAGACTATAAAAATGTTTTCGTAGAAAACGTTTTTCGACATTTCAGACACTTATCGTTTCACTATGAAAGCAAGTAATTCGCCTTTATCACAGGCCGGCCGTATTGGATTACGTCAGTGGAAATCTGGCACGAAAACGAGGTCACGCGTGGTAAACAAACAGGCCATCGTGTCAAACAGAAAAAAAAAACATTTGAATTTTGGCATAGAAATTTAATAAATATTCCACTTCTTTCAAATGATTCGATTGTAAAATATGCAAAAGATAACTTCCCCGTCCAGCAGACTCTTACTCGAGGCTATCAATTTTTTAACGGAGTTTATTCGCGATATAGAATGTAGGTTTCTAGCTTCCAGAGTCTGGTTTAGTCGGAGTGACAGCCGTCTTAATAGTTTTGTTCTTGCATTAGTCCGACTATGAATTAATTTGATATATTCAAATAATAATTGCAGTGGAAATGGTCAAAGATGTTGATTTGAGCATTACGGTTCGAGCGAGATGCGACCGTAGCAGGAGAAAGAACGAGGAATCTCATTGATTGTCAGTTATTTTTAAGCGCTCGTCGACAGTTGAAATAGTGAGAAATGACTGCAGTTTTGTGTATTGCCGACAAGAATTTCATTGCGAGAGAATTTACTTTGACAGACACGTTTTTTCAGAAATGCAAGAAAAACTGCACCTTTATTATTTTAACCACCACCTTCCATCATGTATCCAATAAAAAAAGTACTTTATTACAAAAATATTTATTTTGCAATTGACATATGCTGGTTCAGTTGGGCAACCCGTTGAACATAACAACACAAGAAAGCAAAAGCTTTTATAATTTAACATTTTATTATATTGTAATGTTTAAAGGCAACAAAAACCAAGTGAATTGAATTAGCTGCTTTCCCTAACATTATGTCAACTACATGAACCAGGAGTTAGGCTGGGTTAAACAGAAAATTGTATTATACTTCAATCATATATGGGTATCTAACAAAGAGAACAACCTCTTTTGCCCTTGCTGACAGTGTGAAAGTATCCCAATAAATCTTATTTTGAACTTTAAAATCACTGATTGTTTATGATTGGTTATAAAATAAGGAACCTTGAAAATTAGTTATTAGACAAGCTACTGTCCACATTTCGTTAATACTTCCTGCTAAAGTGAGGGGAATTATCCTATCAAAAAAGTGAAGTTCCTTAACCCTTCTAATGGCCCTCTCTACGTGAACTCTTAAATTATGTACCTGCTTGCTACTATCTATTCCCTTCTTAGAAAACTTCCCCTTGCTTGATAGAAAGGTAGGCATTGTAACCGTACATCCTATTGGCTCAAAAGATCACCAATGGTAAAACCCTTGTCTGCCATAATTTTGTAAAGCAAGTTTAAAAGTCCTGATTGGCTTACTAATTCTTTATCAGATATACTTCCCTCAAAAAGTGAGCTCACATGAATCACCTCACCCAAGGGTGATATAACAACATTGCCCTTGTCTGTTGTCTGGCTCTTGTATGATGAACAACATGGACTGTTTAAAAGCATGCTAGAAGGTGCCTGCACCTTGATTTCAAAAGCATCTATAATACCACGGCACTTGGAATACAGCAACTTAAAACTTTGTGGCAAATGCTTATCAATTTTAGCTATAGATGGCCAGATAGAGAGGGTCCCCAATACAAAATACAGAAAGTTAACCCATGATAAAAAATACAGAAAGTAAACCCATGATAAAAATACACGACTTACAGTTGAAACAGAAATATTGAAATCCTCAGCCAATTTTTCACTTAAAGTACCCAGCCTTAACTTAGTCAGGCACAAGTAAAATTGGTCAAATAAAGAAAGTATACATGTTTTGACAGTGCTCCTCATGACTTCTACATCAGATTTTCCCTTATTCCTAATTCGCTGTATTTGTGACCAAGAATACACTTTGTCTGCGGTTGGTTTTATGGCATTAAAAGTACTTATGAGGAATTGGAAGGATGAGAGGCCAGTGTGGAATCTAACAGTGACGTTTGTCTAGCATTTCTTGCAGTTGTTTACAGAATGACTGTTTCCCTAAAATTTGTAAACAAATGATAGACTATGAAAAATCAAAATAAAATTGTTTTACCTCGAATGTTTCCCTTCATCCCACCTAATATTTATAATCCATGGATGCTTTAAGGCTTTTTCGTTTGGAAGTTGATGAAAAGAAATGATAACTGCTGCTTTGATCTATTATTTTGGCACAAAGGCACACAACAATTATCTCCGTTCAGCATGATTGCAAAGGTGACCTTACCACGCGTGACCTCCCTTTCATGTTCAATTAGGTAATGAATAATTCAAGATGGCAGCTCCGTGATAAAGGCGAATGATCACAGCCCGGCTGACAGCCCGCAGACAGTGGTCAGCTGGTTGCAAACAGGTTGTCAAAACAATGGAACACGGAACATTAGCAAACTAATACGACGTACCAAAACAAAAGATGATATCAGGTGATTTGTTTCATGTCACGATGTTTTTAAAGCCCCCACCGCACCACTGTTTTCCACTTGATTTTCCGACGGTGTCATCGCTGTCGCGTGTCGGCGTTTGATGATAATCCCCTATTGGGTAACTTCTCTGCCTCGACATCTAAAGTGATTCATATTGGGGGAAGTCGCGGCACAAGACGGTCCGTTTAGACAGTTACGAGCAAGTTCCTTGACTTCTTTCAGAAATACCATGCATGTCTCTCAAGAGTGGTTCAACGTAGCATGTTTGATGTTATTTCTTTGCATCCTGTTTTGCATGAAAATGTTAAGCAGAATTGTTCAGATTCGAGAGCAGCAAGAAAACAACCGACAACAGACTTTACTTGCAATGAGGCAAAATCCGATGAGAAATGAAGAGCACCAAAATATTGAGGTGGTTACTAGTAAAAACTATCCTGAAGAACACGATGAACGCCCAAGTTAGGTAAGTCGATTTTAGTATATTTGAAAAAAAAACCCTTTATTACATTTCTACAACAGAAGGTAAACAGTTCAGGTTTTCTGATGATTAGTTCATCCCTTTTATATCTTTATTTCAAGTATTGGGAGGAAAAGGTTGTGCATATTGGAGTAAATATTTCTGTAAGCCTTAATTTCAATTTGTTTAGCAATCCTTGTATTCTGTTGGTTGATCCAATACAAACCTAAAAAGTGCTGCTTTCTTCTGAGTTCTAAGTTCATTTCCTACTTGTTTCCTCTTTTAGATATGGAAAGAAGAGTTTTCCCGCGTGGTTCTTCGAGGACTGAGGAATGTTCAGTGTAGAAGAAATTTTGTTTAATCCAAACGGCGGGAGACAGTTTATTTCGTAGTACAACCATGTTGGAATGCTTTAGAAAATTTTGCTCGACTTTCTCCCTATGATGAAACATCGTTACATTCGTTTTAGTCCGAATCTTTAATTGAAAGCGTTATTTCATACTGTATTATACTGGATAGATACTTAAAACATATGATCCAGTTGACCAATCAATAATTGCTGTTTAAATCACTCTAGTTCATCTTTTCTTTTAGTTATCTGCGAAGATAAGAAACAGTGCAAAAGGAAATAGACCTCCGATCAGTGTTACGAATGGTTAAGTCATTGTATTCATGTTATTTCACAACAGATCTTTACTGCGATGGCAAAACAATCCTAATATCCCTTTGTCGTACAGCCGTGCTGGAATGCTTTAGAAACATTCCTGAGAAACTGAATATCGGAACTATTGCCTTCGTCTAAATGTTTAATTGTAAATGTTATTTCATATTGTATTTTACTGGATAAACACTAGATCAAAGAAAGTGAAGAAACATTTTTAGTGTCTTCAAGTCTGCAAAATACCTTCGGAAGCTGAATTATCCTATGTTTAAGTAAGCGAGCTCTTCCGTCAATTGGTTCTGTAATTAATTTGAATTTTTTCTTGGAGCAGTTCATGATTCCACGTGGCTTGCGCGATCACATTTCTCATCAGGGGGTCGACATATGTTTGGTCATAATATTTCCGTGATTTCTCTTCAAGGTGAGAGGTTGGTAGGCTTGCTAGTATAAGAATATTACCCTTTTTCCCATAGGTGTCAGCTTTTGCTCTTACCTTACCTTTCACAGTAAAATTTAATAGAAGTTCTTAATGTAATATCCCTTTGTCGTACAGGCGTGCTGGAATGCTTTAGAAACATTCCTGAGAAATTTCGGAACTATTGCCTTCGTCTAAATGTTCAATTGTAAATGTTATATCATATTGTATTTTACTGGATAAACACTAGATCAAAGAAAGTGAAGAAAAATTTTTAGTGCTTTCGAGTCTGCAAAATACCTTCGGAAGCTGAATTATCCTATGTTTAAGTAAGCGAGCTCTTCCGTCAATTGATTCTGTAATTAATTCTTCCTTGATTGCTCCTCTGAGTAATCGAGAGCTCTTTCCGTTAAGCACAAGAAGGTTTTTAATGATATTATTATCTTTGTAAACATAAATGTACGCATCTTTACTGACGAATAAAATATATGATGATGCATGTTGTATGGAACCATTTTATCGGGTCAAACCTTCGGAGGTTTGTCCCGAAGTCAAAGTCCAAGTCACAAAAGCAGATGTTTCAATTGAAAATCGTGAAGTTACACATTGTTAAGTTACACATAGTGAAGTTACACATTGTTATTATAGACTTTTCTCTGATGCTAACCTTTTGTTTGTTGAGCGGCACGCCGACAGCGACTTTTTTTTGAAACGTTTCCGTATTTGGAACACAACGCTGCTCCCATAACTTATGCTTAAATTTAGGCTCGACTGGCGCTTTTTGATATGGTTACACATACAGCCACTTTTGAATTCCTACATAAAACTGAAATGCGTATAGTAGTAGCCTTAGTCATTTTTCAAACTTCATTATGCAGTACAAAACACCGTTGATAACAGTTTCTCTGATCATGCATGAATTGAGCCAGTTTCGCTCGAGGGCACGAAAGATGTAAATTTCCTTCTCGATTTGCTTCAACTGTGTATCGCACTGTCGAGTGGAAATATTTTTAGCTCAGCATTAATTTTCTGCCATTGAAGGAAAAAGAAGGAAAGGATTTGGAGAAGATTGTGAGCGGTTGGTCCGAAAGATGTGGAAAAGCTTGTCGCACGCTTCCCATGCATGAAGCTCGATTTTTCTTAGTTTTTTCGTGATAATCTGTCATAATGATTCTTTTGTCGCTTGAAAAATGAATTATGCAAAGAAGGATAATCTGTAAATGCGAATGTCTATTTTCTCTTATTAATTAGCGACGAGTGCCTCTAGCATCCATCATGATGCTTCCCCAAAGAGACGAAAGTCTGTCCACCCACATTGGCGTCACTGATAGGTCATGCTTCTATTTGTTTACTTAGAAATTGTAGCGTTTACGGCGACCAAAATCTAAATTCTCAAGTTCAAGGATGGTCGATGCTCCCTTGTTCCTCAAAGTCTCACCGTGGTACGTTGTTCCTCAAAGTCTCACCGTGGTATAGATTTTCAGAAAATATCCATTTTTGTTGTTAAGTCTCGTGGTTTTCGTTAGTCCTCTCGTTGCTTATTTAATTTTCTTTGTTAGAGTGAACAGCTTGCTTTGACGGCAGGGCCACTAATGGATAAATAAGCAAACCGTGAATGACGGGTACAAACGTTACTAAATAGACAAGAGATTATTACGACTTGTTAAAGATTTACGGCAAATTTATAAAAAATCAAAATGTTATCGTCTTTCGCGAGGAAAATGGTGATAACGCTTGAAAAACCCTAAAAGGTACAGATAGGATAAAGATAAAGAGAAAGAAAGAGGTCGCTCTTTAAGGAACGGCGCTGAAAATAAGAGGACGGTCAAAGTGACCTCTTACTCTATACCGTCTTTTGCGTCTTCTGGCTAGTAAAAGCTTCTCATTCTCGTGACTATCTCCATTGCGTAGTATCCCTTTCTCATCTACTCGCATTGGAAAATGTGACCGCAATTTACAAACACTGCTACTCTCTTCGGTACAACTGAAGAAGTGAGAGCGTAAACAAGTTTTGAGACCATTTCCGCCTATTTCCTCTTTTAGGTATGAAAAGAAGTGTTTCCCGCGTGGCTCTTCGAGGACTGGGGACTGCTGTGTAGGAGAGATTTGTTTAATTCAAGCCGCAGGAGACAGTTCATTTCGTGATCAACTGTATTGGAATATTTCAGCAAATTTTGATTGACTTCTCTCTGAGAAACATCTGTATTTTTTTTAGTCTGAATCTTCAATTGTAAACGTCATTTCGTGTTATATTATACCGGATAGACAATAGACTCGTATTGGAAAATGTGACTGGAATTTACTTGTTGGGGGTGTCAGTTTTTGTTTTCGAGATATTTACGCTTTGGTCTTCTTACGAAAATGTTTTTATTATATTCGATCCGTCACAGGAGAGATTCGATTCATTATTAACTGTTTCGGCGCGTACTCGTTTTTGCCACAGTCCAGACCGGCGCGATATTGTTAGCTGCGAATAATAGCTCCACACTGCGGTGAGATAAATGCACTAAAAATGTACTAAAAATACACGTCTCAGTTAACATGTGGGCCCTTGTGACTGATCCGTCTAGCAACCTAATACTACGTTATTTGTGGCCAAAGTTGATACAAACGCGGAAATAAGCAAACACTTGGTAAAGCTAAGTGTTTGGTGATCAGATGATAAGCATCGGATAACTTTTTAATTATCCTTTTGGTTAAAGAAAGGAACGAGCGGTTTGAAATATTTGGAGTTCTTTGCTCGTCTTAGCTGCTTTCTTTCAGCAAATGAACAAAAACGCCCTTAGTCCCCGACTTCCGCGGCTTGAGGATGTGTTCTTTGCACATGTGCGCAAGTCAGATACTGAAGAGTTTTGCTAAATTTCAGGTTGCGTTGATTGTTAATCCTAAGCTATTAGCCGAACACTGAGCGCCACCGCTCGAGAGCAAACTGGAACCTCACACTTGGGTAAACAAAAAAGTGAGTTACTGCAATTGATCATAGTATTCTAAATGTTTGCGCTTCGCTCAGACGAAAAACCTCAATAATCTTTCCGGAGGAAGGCAAGGGAATCTCAACAAAATAAGGATTCAAGTTATCGTTGAACCTTGAGCAGTTAGTCGCGTCACTTGTCAGTTCAAGCATTCAAGCGGATGAAATTGTTCACAAAAGGTTTTTCCGTTTGAAGTTGACTTTCGCTCGTAGGTCGAGCCCATTTGTTCTGTGCGATCACACTTTAACTCTTTCGAATTCTCCCAGCTATTTTCTTGTGTTTCCATGTAGGAAATCCCTTAAAAAAATCACGGATTAAGAGAAATGAGAACAGATGATTGGAGGAGGTTACAATCATTGTGTAACTTGTCCACACACAGCTGAGTGCATTACAGTAGGAAGTAATGGAACCGTGTTAAGCTCTCGAACGAGTTCCTGTTGATGACATCTTGTATGAATAATGTGCCCTTGAGGGTTTTCGTTCCGCTCGCTTTACGACCATTGCCGCGAGCCTTCGGGTTGTTTCTGCATCCATTTGAAATAGAAAAGAACAGCGTCGGTACTTAACGAAAGTTAAAAAGGCCAAAATACTCGGTTATAACTTGAAGCGTATGGCACTTTTCTCATTTTCCTTAGGATATTTGGACGAAGCGTGTCAAAGTTCCTTTTTCATAAAAAGCATATGTATATCTACAGATGTTTGTCTTCATCACGCGATTAGCTTCTTCAAGCATTATAGCGCGATCGAAAACTATTGAATGGTGAACACCTCAAATAAAAGCTTAACCAAAGCATAGTCATCTGGTTTCTATTTATCTTGCAAAATTTTTATTCCCTTAAAAGAAAACATTCTATCACATGACCAGAAGGCGTTGAGATCCTATGACTCCCATGACGAGCTTTGCTCAAGAAAAAAATTCTCAGAATGCATCGTAAATTGATGCCGAGGTTTGGGGAAGAAGGCGTTGGGTGGATGTCATCACATTAATTACACCACAATGTAATTACACAGATTAGCGCCCACGAATCCACGAGAGATACGCGATTGCGTGCGAGTTATCGCGGGGTCATCTGTTGGCAATCAAAATCAAAATCATGAAATGAAATGAAGTTTGCTGTGCGGGTAATGGTCATAAAATACTGCGTTTTCTCTGTTTCTGCCTGTTTCCTTATAACGACATTTTTAATCACGTAGGCTTTCAAACATCCTTCCTTTTCACAGAAGAGGCAATACCTGCGAGGCGCCGTATTCGAAAAAGCCTCTCTTTCGATTATTTAGGTATGATTCTTTCGCTTGGTTTGCCATAAAACAGTAACAAAATATATCGCAATTTTCATGTGCCGTACGACCTGAATAACAACCGTATCGAATTTCCAGTATTGCGTCACTTGGTGGATCGATCAGTGCTCACGCTTTGCGATCATAGTACACGATGTTATTGTTTTTGTACAAAACCCGTGGCGACCGCACGACTTGGCCTCGTATCCTGGTTAAATTCTTACCAATATTATAATATTAAACCTCGACGAGATTTTTCATGTCGAAATGTCGAAAAGCATCATGTTTTTGATTTCGAAACCATTCGAAATGAAGTCATAAAGGAAGTCGGATTTTCGACGTGCGGCTTTCCACCGGCTAACGTAACGACGCAGAGTCTTTGCAGGATTACAAGCGCCACACTTGACCCTTGCAAGCATTGGTATCTACTTTTGAAAGAGGTATGTGACGTTCCTTTGCGTAAATATTTCATACGCGATGTATTTAAGATATTTCCCGACGAAATCCAAAGTGTGGCGACGCGGGAACTTCAGCCGGCCAATTTATCGTTCGGAGTAGTGGGGTTAGCCAGGATTCCCGACCTCGTTCACGTTGTGTTCACGTTCGGTCTAATAGCTGTCTAATAGTCTAATAGTCTATCTATTGTCTACTCCAAACACACTTTTCAAAGGCTATGCAAATATCGAAAGAAGTTGACCGATTACGCCGTTTTAAGAATTAAAATATGCTCAGTTGTTCATCATAGAAGATTTGAGAAACACATTTTGCGCGTGATGCTAGACGCATATTAGAAGTCGGCGGTTTGACACTCGTAGAATATCTTATATTTTCTTATAAATAATCCTGTGTAATAAGAAAATTTTCTAAATTTTCGTGTTAAGAACGGTTTCAAGCCGTTACAAATGAATGCTATTTGAAATTTTTCTTTAAGGAACACAACATGATACCGAGGTTGCTCGGCGACATGTTTGTTACAACAAGAAAATGAATCCACGGGATACAACATCTGCCATTCTGAAAAACTTGAAACTAAGCAACTCAAAACTAATCCTCTAAGAAAAAAATGTGCCAAAGGCAAGATGCACTTGAGTGACTGCAAATAATTCTTTTTTCCAATTGTTTTTTCGCGGTCAAATTCTTTGTTTCGTGCGACCACGCGATGAATAATCCTTAAGCAACTTTTCTTGCTAAGCGATGAATATTGAAAATTTTGCTTGGGGAAATAGGTAATCTTTCACCTAATAGGATTAATAATTCATCATAGGCGAGAATAAGTGAAACTTAGGTACAGAAACCAGGCAGCCTATTCAATCGCATAAAGACGTATTTCATTATTTCGTTTCTGATCTCAACTTCCCGCCGGCGTCGACTACTGCGTGTTTGCATAACATATTTTCACAAAACAACGCTTAGGACCTTTTAGGGAAGCAGGTAACAATCAGTGACCTAAGCTGCGCTTGAAAGTACGTTTCGACATGGAATGTCCAATTTCTGCAAAAACAGAAGGGAAAACTTACGTATGATGCACAATCCTCGTAGTAGAGAGCGCTATTTATGCAATAGCGAAAATCAGACCTGAAAAAAATCAGGCCTGTACGGGACTCGAACCACGGACCTCTGCGATACTAGTGCAGCGCTCTACTAATTGAGCTAACAAGCCAACTGGGAGCAGGCCGTTAAGTTGATTCGTAATAAACCCGTGATGATAAATCAGATAAAAGGAATATATGAAGTTCATATATTTTGAACTGCGGTATTAAATACGTATGATGCGAGGATCGTGCATCATACGTATCTATAACCGCAGTTCAAAATATATGAACTTCATATATTCATCGTATCAGAAGGGAAAACTGTATAACACAGCAGACAGTGGAATATAATAGCCACTTCATGAAAGTGGTGAACAAAGAAAAATGCAACCAGAAAGACAGAGAAATAATTTTAAAATATTAAAGGCGAGGTTTTGCAATACTTTGGCGACTTAACTAAGCCATTATCAGAGTAAAAAAGAGAAAAAAGATAAACAAATGCTCAATTCATTGTATGATAGTTCTAGAAAATCCATTGGAATTTGTATTCCCACTGCTTTTGTTGTATCTGAAAATACGCCATTCATCACTTGCTTCATTAAGAAATATGAATGAGTTTCTTGTAAAATGGTAGAATGGAAAATGTATCCAATTAGGGCATTTTAAACCTCGCCGATAGCGAAATACAAATGATTAAGAGAAATCGGTGTTGAAACAAAATGATCTCAAGATAGCATTGTTACATACAATAATGAGTTTTGTCACGAATGGTGCTGTTAACAATGTATCGCGCAGTAATTTTAGTTTGTCGTGAGTCGTGCACTATAGAGCGTTTTCCACTTCGAAATCTGTTTTAAACGACTGGCCCTGTGCGATACTAATTATTGTAGCTTTCAAAGTAAATCAGATTTTTGGGAAATTTCCTTGGCGCGAACAACAAGTGATTATTCGTACTAACAGCATTGTAATTTAGGTTCTCATTTCATAATTTCACAAACTACAACCCGAAAAAGAGTTCTAAATAAATAAATAAATAAAAATAAATAAATACACTTTATTTAGAGAGGGTGGCACGTAATAGTTGAAGTAACTAATAAACTTGTGGCCCTCTATTTAAAAAATTCTAAGAAGCAATGTATGTTGACTTCTAACATAACTATCTATAAAAACTAGGAATATCTATCTAATAAGAAGACCAATTAAGAATAAAAATAAAATGTAACTTGAGAGCAAATGATGAATCGTATGTTAGACTATAAAATGATATAGTTTCTGTTGTACATTGAGAAGGTTGTTTCTAAAATTGTTCTTAGAAGATTCTAATGATACAGAATTTCTGAGTTCTAGACTTGAGCTATTCCAAAGTTTACAGGTAGTGACTGCGAATGATCTACCGCCTTCGGTCTTACGATTAAATCTTGGGCTAATAAAATTAGTGTTGCTGTATCTTGTAGCACGATTATGTTGCTCAACGGTACTTCACGCTTGATGCGTTTGTACGCAACGCAGCATTTAGCTATTTTGGATTCCTCATAAAAAGGGAGACACTGAAGTCTATTGAACAGCTTGACACTAGACACTTGGTGGTCAGCATCAGAAATTACCCTAGCTGGTCGTTTTTGCAACTTTAAAACACGACCTAGACTCTCCTTGTTACAGCTAGTCCAGATTGAGCTGACATAAAGCAGGACCGATCTAATCATAAAGTTATAATACAGCCGGTAATCTTTGTGTCATGGGCAGGCAAGATCGTAGTACCTTATTCAATATTCCGATTCGCTGGGACAGCTTTTTACATAGTTTCTCAACATGGGAATTTTACAATGCAAGTTCAGAGTCAATTTCAAGACCAAGCAGTTTAACACTGGGGACAAGTTCAAGTTCAGTTCCATTAATAGTTAAAGCCATCTCGAAACTGATCTTTGAGGAGAGACGCTTACCAGTAATGAGTATAGCTTTGGTCTTGCTTTCGTTGATCGCTATTTTGTTGGAAGCTGCCCATTCGGCAATTTGAGCAACTGACGAATTCAGGTTCTGCTCTAGTCCAACAATTGAGCTGTAATTCGCACAGGAAGTCAACGTTGTATCGTCAGCGTACAAATCAATCGTAGATGAAGTAACATGAAAGGGTAAGTCGTTGATGAAGACGATAAATAACAAGGGGCCCAGTATTGACCCCTGGGGAATGCCATGTGGAACTTTGGCAACATTAGACTGTTTATCCTCCAATTTGACAAGTTGGCGTCTATTTCTCAGATAAGAGGTAAGCCATTGGAGGGTTTCCGTACTAAGCCCATGAACTTCAAGTTTCTTTAACAACAGGGTATGATTTATCATTTCGAACGCTTTACGATAATCAATCAGGACCATCCCACTAACACAGTCATTATCGAGGTTGAATAGGAGATCGTCGATGACCTTGATTAAGGCAGTTTCTGTGCTATGTCTTGGACGAAAGCCTGATTGTCTAGTACAAATTAAGTCTTTTTCGGACAGGAAGCTGTAAAGTGCGTTGTGAACATGTCTCTCAGCAATCTTAGATAGTATGGGCAAAACAGATATTGGACGATAGTTTGTAACGTCAGTAGGGTCTCCGCTCTCGAAGATCGGTGTCACCTTGGCAGTTTTCCAGCGACCGTGGAAACACGTTTAAAGAAAATGAAAGGTTGATCAACTTTGCAATTGAGGGTGCAACAAATGGAGCAGCTAATTTGAGCATTCGAGAACTGATATCGTCAATGTCAGTAGATTTATTAGAATCGATTTTCAAGAGGTAACTAACAACATCTCTTCTGTTATTGATGGAATTGAGAAGATAACGCTTTCGTCCTTTCGCGATCTTACATAATTACTCAGCTTAGCGGTGTCAAACGGCGTGTCAGGTAACAAATTCCTCAGCTTGCCTGCAATTGTTGAGAAGTGAATATTAAATGCTTCAGCCATTTATTTATTATATTTATCATTTATACCCATCGGTTCTCAAACGATAAATTGATTGTTGTTTGTTAACACCGATGAGCAACTTGATGGTCCTCCAAATTCCCTTAGGATTGTTCTTATTATGTTCAAGGGTGGTTTTGAAGAATTGGGAGTTAGCTCTTCTCAATACTGAAACTGCTTTATTCCGAGCTCCTTTATATCTTTCTCAGTCGGCAGGATTTTGCGATCTTTTAGCAATCTTTAAAAAGCCTGTCCCGCTCCCTCAGCTGCTTGGTAACCGGAACTATTCAGCCAAGGTGGTTTTTTGGCTTTCGCTACTCTTTTGACCTGCCAAGGACAATTCGAGTCCAATGCCGTATATTAAACAACAATTCCTACGAAGAGAGCAAATCATCGATATCGTCAAAAATAAACACTGAGTCCCATGGGGTTTCTTTGAGTGTAGATTTAAGCTGTTCTGCGTTAAAATTCTTCATGTATCGATGTTTGATGTAAGTGTTACCTTTTTGTTGATGGTTACGCTCGTAATTAGGGTTGAAACTTCTTATTGCGAAGACTGGTAGATGATCGGAGAGACCAATGCTAGGACAGACAATGTTTTGGATTCGTTGTGGATTGTTGGTATGAATGTGGTCTAGGCACGAATTACTGACTGGACGTGTCGTTGTAGAGACGAGCTGTTTGAAATTCATACTGTTTAAGCTCTTACAAAGACGATTTTTATTGTAGGCCTGGGGATTGGAGGCATCGATATTAAAATCTCCGTTAAGGATAGTCTCTTTATTCAATAAGTCGGCCTTTTCGATGTTCTTTTCAAGAGCGATATTATCAGCTCTGGTAGAGGATGGAGATCGATAAATTCCAGCCAGTATAAAAGAGACCTTTTAGATTTAAAAGGAGCAGACTCAAGTCACAATATCTCCAAGTTAGAGTCTTCCAGATCCGTTCTACGAATTGCAGTCAATTCATCCTTAATAAAAGCCAGCACTCCACCGCCGCTTTTCATTCGCCGGTCGCGTCTGAAGATTGTCAATCCAGGAACTGAATAGAGAGTGTCCGGGATGGTTGGATTTAGGAAAGTTTCATTTAAACCAGCGGACATCAACTTGTGGCGTTCCATCCTTGTTTTTTGAAAACATCTTGATCTGATCGAATTTAGACGACGTCAGTAGATGGTTAACATTCCAATGGCCAATCCTTAAGCCTTTGCTCGGTAAATTCAGGTTAAAATAGAGATGAAGTTCAGGGTCATCAAGCGAGTCCATTGACTAGTTGAATTGACTTGCAAATAAGGCATGGCGGTCGCTTTCACGGCTATCCAGAGATGAAAAACTTTCATCACAAAGACAAAGTTGCTCTGAGGGACAGACAAATTCCGAAGATATTGGACTTCCCGTCGACGTCGACTACCGCTTGTTCGCATAACATATTTTCACAAAACAACTGCTTAGGACCTATTAGGGAAGCAGGTAACAATCAGTGACCTAAGCTGCCGGCTTGAAAATACGTTTCGACATGGAAAAATCATTGATTGATGTCCAATTTCTGCAAAAACAGAAGGGAAAACTGTATAACACAGCAGACAGTAGAATATAATAGAAACTTCATGAAAGTGGTGAATGAAAAAAATTGCGACCAGAAAGACAGAGAAATAATTTTAAAATATTAAAGGCAAGGTTATGCAATACTTTGGCGACTCAATTAAGCCATTATCGGAATAGAAAAGAGAAAAAAAGATAAAAAAATACTCAGTTCATTTTATGATAAAGAGTTCTAGAAAATTCATAGGCATTTTCTGCATTGTTATGAATTTGTATTCCCACTGCTTTTGTTATATCTGAAAATACGTCATTCATCACTTGCTTCATTAAGAAATATGATTGAGTTCCTTGTAAAATGGTAGAAAGGAATATGTATCCAATTAGAGCATTTTAAACCTTGCCGATAGCGAAATACAAACGATTAAGAGAAATTGTTGTTGAAACAAAATGATATCAGGTTAGCATTGTTATATACAATAGTGAGCGCTGTCACGAATGGTGCTGTTTACAATGTATCGCGCAGTAATTCTAGTTTGTCGTCAGTCGTGAGTTATGGTGCGTTTTCCACTTCGAAAATGGTTTCTCTTGTCTAATAGTCTATCTTCTTCGTAATAAAACAATCCCCGACGAACTTATTAAATCTGCGGGATTTATGACTATCGTAAATCTGGTGAACTTTGCCACACTAGACTTTGAGCCCGAAGGCGCGAAAAATTTATCTTTTGGCGCCAAACTCAGTCACGACTCCGAAGAGCTCGCTTCCTAACTTACCGAAAGATCAGCTAGAGTAAATTCCCTTGGAGTGGAACTGAAGAAGCTTCGAACACGGATTTCTCATCTCGAATCAGCATGGAGTCAATTTTACAGACCCTTTTTTTCACCTTAATGTTCGTACCTTGTCGTGGTGAGGTGGCTTGAGTGACTCAATGACCAATTGCAATACAATTCCTTTAAAGAATTCAGCTTCAGCTGGTGGGCTGTATTTTCTGCAAGGTAGAGGCCAGACTAACACGGACTTTGTCATTGTAGTTATTGTTATGATTATTATAATTATCATTATTATTAATGATTTTGTTATTGTTATCATTATCTTTATGATTGTGATTGAATCATTTTCAAAATGAAATAGGCTGCTCAATGAGGATGGCATGCTGAGGCAAGTACATTTTTATTCATTTACCCCCCCCCCCCTCCCCCCAAGTAGAAATTCAAGTGTTTCTGATAGTTTTTCTCTTCAATAGATTGTTAGAATGCAGAAGATTTTCTGAGACACATTGTACAGAGGGCTTGTCTTAAGTAGTTGTTTTCTGAGTCAAAACCACCTGCCTAGTTCTGTTTCTCTTGGGTAGTTAGTCCATGGATTGTTGTTATCTGATGGCAGAACTAACAGGTGGATCTGTTTTTCTTGGGTAGTCAGTCCATTATGGGCTGTTGTTATCTGATGGCAGAACCACCAATCTGTTCTGTTTCTCTTGGGTAGTCAGTCTATGGACTGTTGTTATCTGATGGCAGAACCAGTCCCTATTTTTTTCAGCTCTTTGCTGTCAGTCTTTTATGGACAGTTATTTTTATCTGATGGCAGTTTTAGCTTGCACTTTTTGTTTTGAAAAATGTGTTGCTTATGCTGTTTGTCACGTATCATCTGTCATTAATCAGAGGCACTTTGGTCAATCAATGTTATCATTGTCCTCAATATTATTATTGTTAATTCAGCTGCTACTCTTCTCTCTTTGACACAGGGCCCACAACAGACAGCACTAGCTTAATGAACTCCCAAAACCTTTCACAATGAGCCAACTCAAGAATTGCAGTTCTGAACAGTTTTTGGGGTTTTCTGTCTTTTCTTGAGATTATTTTGTCTCAGTTTCAATTACTTGGATACTCATTCAGTTAGACCAACAATAAGACCATTTTGTTCGTAGATAAACATTGAAATAATCATAATAGTAATATAAATGATCATAATAATGATTTGTTATTGTTATCATTATCATTATCTTTATGATTGTGATCATCATTTTTAAATTGAAATAGGCTGCTCAGTGAGGATGGCATGCTGAGGCAAGGAGATTTTCATTTAATTCCTCCCCCCTCCCCCCCAATAGAAATTCAAGTGTTTCTGATAGTTTGTCTCTTCAATAGATTGTTAGAATGCAGAAGATTTTCTAAGACACATTGTACAGAGGGCTAATGTCTTAAATAGTTGTTTTCTGATTCAAAACCACCTGCCTGGTTCTGTTTCTCTTGGGTAGTTAGTCCATGGGCTGTTGTTATCTGATGGCAGAACTAACAGGTGAATCTGTTTCTCTTGGGTAGTCAGTCCATTATGGGCTGTTGTTATCTGATGGCAGAACCACCAATCTGTTCTGTTTCTCTTGGGTAGTCAGTCTATGGACTGTTGTTATCTGATGGCAGAACCAGTCCCTATTTTTTTTTTAGCTCTATGCTGTCAGTCTTTTATGGACAGTTATTTTTATCTGATGGCAGTTTTAGCTTGCTCTTTTTGTTTTGAAAAGTGTGTTGCTTATCCTGTTTGTCACATATCATCTGTTATTAGTCATAGGGTGACTTTGGTCAATCAATGCTATCATTGTCCTTAGTATTATTATTATTAATTCAGCTGCTACTCTTCTCTCTTTGTTACAGGGCCCACCACAGACAGCACTAGCTTAGTGAAGTCCCAAAACCTTTCACAATGAGCCAACTCAAGAATTGCAGTCCTGAACAGTTTTTGGGGTTTTTCTGGCTTTTCTTAAATTTTTTTTTTCCCTCAGTTTCAATTACTTGGATACTCATTCAGCTAGATTAACAATAACACCATTTTGTTTGTAGATAAACATTGAAATAATCATAATAGTAATATAAATGATAATAATAATGATTAGATTAATGGAAATAATCATAGGAATAATAACCATCAGGATAATGAACATTATTTCTATAACTACTGTAAATATTTTTATCATTGTTATTATTATTATTATCATTATTATTGTTATCAATGTTATTATTATTTCCATCATGAATTATTAGAGATGCTTGGGAAAAAATGATCTATAGTTCCCTCCAACTCATTATTCTTTCAGTTAAGTGAATTAAGACTTTTGTGAACAGTTACTGCTTTATTCTGTCATTCCTGATGACCATAGAAATGGTGAAAGTCGACAGATATTATCACTCTAAGAGTTTCTCCAGGTGTTTTTTTTTCCTCTGAATTTGGTTACAACAGAATGAAGGGCATCAGAGTATAGTGCGCCCAGCTAGACATGAATTGCATTAACATTACAGGGTCATTTTGCTGTATTCAGGGTTTAATCTTAGCCTTCTACAGACAAGTTTGTTCCTCTAAATGCAAAACCCATTTTATCGTTTTTTAAAAACAAACTTACAAAAAATGCCAAGAAACAGCTACTAAATTTATGGAAACATGACGAACAAGTCAACTAGACTGTGTACTACACATCATTGAAATCAAAGTATCACTTTAGGAAAACAAAATCGCAAGGTCAGTTTCCCATTTTTAGTGCCTGAGAAAAGATCAGGCCACCAGATTACTTCAAATTCTCTGGTTGCTCGTCCCTCTCAATTTCCAACAACCATTTTAGTTTACTGGGTGAGAATCATGCTTGATTTCTTGCCCCATGCTCTTTCCTTGCATGGCCGCCTGTAAAGCTTGTTGAGAGTTTAACAGCTACTACTTGCAGCAACCTCCATATTCCCCCGATAGCTTTTCTTTAACTCTAATGGTACAGAACTTTGATGACTCAGACCAGAAATAACATCATTCACTCTACCATCCCTGTAATAAAAAACTTTGGATTTCTCACTCCGTACAGGGGGCCGCAAATGCATTTTTTCCCTCGCACGTATATAAAAGCATTCGGCATGCTTGCCAACAAAGTTTGGATATATGTTTCAGGAACATAGTATCTTTCAACTCGACACCATTTGCCTGAAACCAAAATAATAATTACGAAAGTTAAGAGATTATTTACTTCTGGAGTGAAATGTACTAAATGATTTGCCCTTTCAAACATAAACCTGAGTTATCAGGGTTTGTCAATCACAAAGTTACACGCCTGGTTATTAGTATTCCTTGGGGACCTTCCTATATTATCATAAATATCCAAGACAAGCAGTTCTTTTAGCTAGGTAATCTATGTTAAAAATCGCGCGGTACAGCACTTAGAATTATTTTCCTCACTCATTATTTTTCTCACACTGCAACTTTGCGTACTACGCAATTATTACTACGCAGTCATATCTGGTGTCCAATTGGGAGAAGAGCTTGTTATTATAATTGTTTTAGAGGTGAATTGCGATTTCTTGTATGTCCCCTGTTTCGTCGAAGAAAAGCTCGAACGAATACTGAAAGTAATGAGTAAGTCACTTTGAAGAACTAGTGCAAAGTGACAGCACTATCGTGCCAAACTGAGAAGTGTTCTTTAATGATTTTTAACATAACCACCAATTCTTACTATTTTTAATTTCTGCGTTTTATTAGACTTCGACATGTTCTTGAGAAGATATTAAATCGGTTAGCGCTGTTGTTTCCTTCTAAATTATTTTGGTGGAAGCGCCTCAGAAGACGCTGGTTTAACTAAAAACCATGTGGGGCGACGTTGCATTTTGACTGCACAACCCGCAATTAAATTTAATTTTAACAGCTATTCGAGTGTGTGAAGAACGGAAAAGAGCAAAATTACATACCATTGGCCTTTGGATGCACGGACGAATTAAAACTTTCTACAATGCCACTTATCCATTGCTTGTAACTGAAAGACCTTGTCCTTACTCTTGCGGGAGGCCGTACGGTCTGTTATCCATTATAGAACTTGGCAAACGTAGCGCACTCTGCCTCGAGCGTAACAATGTGATCTTTCGATTCTCTATCTCACCAGCGCAGTTGTTGTGACGAATAATACATCGCAGCGTGTCTTGTAGATAGCTAGAGATGCCATGTTTAGGATAAGCGCTGAATATGGACGAGCGTTAAAGCCGCCACTGAAAAAGCACAATCGACCGTTTTTCATTGTAAGGAGGTCTTTCACACAGCTGTTAGAATTAAAGAGAGGAAGAACGTCGATCTCGCTCACCTGAGTAGCGAAGTACACCACGAGCGGCGACGATGATCAAACACCTGGAAGATCACCGTGGTGTCCCTCTACTCTTTGGTATCATAACCAAGAGCGAGCCCTTTCGACTTGTCACTAAGTTTTACGGTTTATAAAACAAAGGCCCCGCTCTACACAAAGCCTTAAAGAATGAAACACTAGAAAAGCTTACTTGGCTTGGAATTATAAAAATTTCCTTTCTCAAAAATCGAAGATTTCATGGTTTCCGTTACTTCGTATTTTTCCAAATTTCCTCTTTTGCATGTTATGCTGTCATTGTCTTCAACGTATAATTTAGTTCAGCGTCGATCATTTATCATCCTTAGAAGAAAATATTCTGATCTTTACGTTTAACTATAAAATTGCTTTGGCTTACATTGTGCGCATAAAAGGAGCGTTAAGGTAAACTTGAGTTGATTCCACGCGAGGGTTTTACCTGGAAAAATGCCTGCACACGAGTGACACCGACATTACCGCGTGTCCCTTTCTGGAAAACATTCGTGTTATGACAAGAAAGGTCAGCTTAAGGGTTTTGGGTTACCCAAACTATGCAATTTTGACGCCGAAAAGTGCCAAAAAGTAATTACAGAAACTTCATCCGCAACACCTTGAACGTGCTGTGGGCGCGAACTGAGATCTTCTCTTACAGTCAATAATTGCCAGGCGGAACTCAGATCCGGCTTAGCCTAATTTGCATAAATGTTTTTGGTGGGCAAAACTCGTCATGTAGCACGGCGCTTGCGCAAGTCATTGCACATGTTGCGCTTTGAACGTCAAGTCGTCTTTACAACGCTCCTACGGCTTCCAGGACAAAATCAATATTTGGATCAGTCTAACGCGGTTAGCCAGTCAAGAAACCCGGCGGGTGCCACGTAGTCGTCCCCTACTCTAAAACACGATCCTAACGCGGTTAAGTCTTCGTATCACTATGTCAGCCCACGAGCTTGACCGTGCTAAAGAGCATACTGAACGCTCGCTGGTGGATACACCAGAACCAGCGTCATCGCAGATGACAGATATGTTTACTGCTCTCTTAGGAGAGATGGAAACGATGAATGCAGGCCGACCCAGGAAGTGTTCATGTCGATGCATTTTCTATAAATTGGAGTGAATACATTTTTTACGCTTTTCCTCCTTTTAGCCTCTTGCCCAAATGCCTGTCGAAACTTTCCCAGGACCAAGCTCAAGGTATCCTAATTGCACCTCTATGGCCCACACAAATTTGGTTTCCAACGCTACTTCAACATCTCTATCAGCTTCCATGGATCTACACACCGGGACAACACCGGCTGAGACAACCTTCCCACAATCAACTGCATCCACTAAGCAGAACACTACGGCTAATGGTTTGTCCTGTATCAGGCAACGCTTCGGATTTTTGCAGATTCCAGATGACGTTACCGATGTACTCATGGCGTCCTGGAGGGAGGGCACGAAAAAGCAGTATGCCACATACCTTAGGAGATGGATGGAGTTTTGTGATCAAGGGCAGATCAATTACCATTCTCTATGGGCGGCCGTCGCCACCAAAATTACAAGGATGTTAAATAGATCAGTAAATACAAAGGTGGTTTAAGGATCAGCTGCAGGATAGCACAGCTAATAATGTAATGGCATGGCCAAATTATAGACAGTCTAGGTTTCCTTTATGAAACAGAGCACCTTAAACATAAATAGTTTAGCCAAATGATAAACGGTCTAGTTGCCCATGTCGAGTTGGAACATGAAATTGTGAAATGGATCAGCTAAATTGCTAATAGTCTAGCACTCATTTGCAATACAGTACACACCGTTTGTGTTTGTCGATTCATAAAAGGAGTGTTTGAGATTCGCAAACCGATGCCAAAATACACGACCATTTGGGACTTGGTTGTTTTGCGGTACCTTTCAGGGCTATACCCGAATGAAACGTTATCATTGAAAAATCTTTCACAAAAGTTATTAATGCTATTGTTATTAGTATCAAGTCAAAGGGGACAGACTATGCACGTGCTAGACCTGAACTCGATGGTCATGGATGGTGATAAATACGTATTTCAAACCAAAGAAAATTTAAAAACCTCAAAACCCGGAAAGTTTAACATATCAGTGTCTGTTTATACGTATCTTCCCGACCCCAAAGTTTGCCCTTAGTCCTGCCTGAAGGAATACATCAAGCAAACGGGTAAGCTAAGGGGTGATACTACTAGATTATTTATTACTTATGCAAAACCGCATAAAGCGGTATCGAGGGACGCTATTGCCAGGTGGACAAAGGCTACGCTAAAAGAAAGTGGCATCAAGATCGATATTTACTCAGCACACAGCACGAGAGCTGCCTCAGCCTCTAAAGCAAACACTCGTCCGGTCCCAATTAATCTCATTATGGAGAATGCGGGTTGGAGGTCAGTAGAGACTTTTCAGACATTTACGATTTTTCAAGACGCATGCGACTAACTGAATATTTTTTCAACGAGAACTGTGACAACTCCAACACTAACGAAAATGACACCCCTTTCCACAACAAAAGCACTTGGAACCCCCCACATGACCGAGAACGAGCCCTTGACACCTTTCTTAATGCTGTTAAACTTGACATAACCACCAGTAAACCTAAAACTATCCGGGACAATCTCACTCCTACAGAACGACAAGCCATACGCTCACATAAGGAACGTAAAGACATAATTGGAAAACCCGCCGACAAAGGTTCTGGTATTGGTGTTATGGACACAACCTGGTACATCGATGAATGCAACAGACAACTTTCTCACACTATATTTTATAAACGCTTGACAAACGACATCACTGCTGATATACAAAAACGTGTTACCTTTTATGTTAACAGGATGCATAACGACCAACGCATCAACGAAACAACAAAACAATACCTCTTACAGACTGACGTAAGACAAGGACGATTTTACATCTTACCCAAAATACACAAACCCGGTAATCCAGGACGCCTTATTGTCTCATCAAATAGCCACCTCACTGAACGGATATCCCAGTTTGTTGACCACTACCTCCAACCACTCGTTCACAAACTACCATCTCATATCAAAGACACCAATGACTTCCTCAACAAACTGTTTTACATTGGTAATTTGCCCCCTAATTCTTTACTATTTACACTTGATGTTTCATCCCTCTACACCAATATCCCACATAACGAAGGTATTAATGCTTGTGACCATTTTCTGTGTACCTCCTCCAATACCCCTATTCCTACCGTTACACTTTGTGACCTCATTCGTATGGTTCTTAACATGAACAATTTTACTTTTAATGATGCTCATTACCTCCAAGTTCACGGCACAGCCATGGGTACCAAAATGGCCCCTTCTTTCGCTAACCTTTTTCTGGGTCTTTTCGAAGCTAACGGTTTGAAAAATGCCCCATGTAAACCCCACACTTGGTTTAGATACATCGACGATATCTTTATGGTCTGGACCGAAGGTTTAGATAACCTAAAAATTTTCGTCGATTATCTTAACAATATCTACCCCACCATCAAATTCACCATCTCACACTCTTCCACTAATGTGGCTTTCCTTGACATAAGTGTCTCTTTAACCACCGACGGTAATATCTCCACTGACCTCTACACCAAACCCACAGACAAACATATATATCTATTGCACTCTTCTTGCCATCCATTGCATACCAAAAAAGCCATTCCGTTCAGTCTAGCACTCCGCCTACGACGTATCTGTTCTACAGATAAAGCTTTTGAGACTCGCGCCGCTCAACTTACCCCATACCTTCTCAAACGAGGTTACAGCCATAAATTCGTCTCCAAACAAATACAACGCGCCGCTGACATCTCCCGCACACTCACCTTACAAACTAAAGACGTAAAAAAACTTAACCGTATTCCATTTATAACTACTTTTAATCCGTCGCTTCCTCACATCTCCAACATCATAAAAAAAACACTGGCATCTACTGCAGTCTTCTAACCGCTGCAAAAAAGCTTTTCCTCAGCTGCCAGTTGTCGCCTTCAGACGCTCCCCCAACCTTCGCGACACATTAGTAACAGCCAAACTCCCCTCTAATTCTACCACTTCCCATCCTCAACTCCCCCCCCGGCTCTTTCCGTTGTGGTAGAAACTGCGCTACTTGCCCCTACATCTCTGACGGTCTTACTAACTATACCTTTTTTTCTACCGGCGAAACACGTCTCATTAAATCTCACTTGACCTGTGACACTAAAAACCTTATCTACTTAATTCAGTGTAACCGCTGTAACTTACAATACATAGGAGAAACTAAATGACGTTTAAAAGACCTTTTTAATGAACACCGCCGTACCATTGATAAACCTAACTCTAAATCTAAACCTACTACAGCGGCAGAACACTTCATTTCCTCTCCTAACCACTCTGCTCACGACATGGAGCCAATCGCCATTGAAAAAGTGTTTTCCAAGAGAGACTCGATACGCAAGGCCAGGGAAGCTTTTTTAATTTCAAGAGGCAACACTATTTATCCAGATGGCCTTAACGCTCGCGAAGAAATGTATTAGTTTCTAGTTATTTATCCAATTTACCTTACTTCATTTCTATTTTTGCTCACTATTTCTATTTTTATTGTTATCTCGTTATCAATCAAATTAGTTTTACATAGGCAGGGGTCGCACTTACTCTTTTGGTGTTTACATTGGACATAAAATCTGTCATCGCATGCTTGCGACAAGTGCGACCCTTTTGTCGCAACCAGACATAACTATGTCCGATGGACCTAAAGATAAAAAAAGCCGATGTCCTGCCTCGAGGCAGGCCATATCTCGTCTTATCGCCTTAAAATAACAATTTTTATTTTTCTTCTGTCACAACGTCGATCAAATCTGAAATACTAGCTAAAATTTGGATTTTCGCAATTCTGCAAAGACAACACGTGTGCACAATTCTGTAAAGACAACACCGTGTTAACCAGAGACACTTAAAACGTGATTAAGAAAGATTAAAAGATTAAAACTACTTTGCTTTACGTATAAATTCACAGCTTCACAGAAGAAACATAACGATGCTGACACCGTTTAATGGTCATTTAATTTTTTCTGTTTATTTTCGACAAACTGACTCTCTAATTAGCTTGAAATGAACCTCGAATTCTGCACATGGCGCTTGGGTGGCATCACGTTTTATTTAACAACCAAGACAAGACTTAATTTCCAACGGCCAAACTTTCCATAAATGAGCTCTCGTCTGATATGGTTTTAATGTCGAAATTTTAGGTACCAGGTGTCGTTTAAACCGGTCAAAGTTAGCCTTCATTTTGTCTCCCAAAAAGACGTGCAAAGTACACCTTTATAAAAACGGCGATAAAACCCATACCAAAGAAAATTACGAGAAACTTTTTATATGCTTTTATTGTGCAGTTTTATTGTAATTACTGTGCAAAGTTTGATGTTGAATGGACTTGTTTAGCGCTACCAACATCTTTCTAAAGTGGCGTGACGATTTGACCGTTAGGCAAGGCGAAAACGGCTATTTTGGCGAATTTTCAAACTTTTTTAAATTTTAGCCGGAAAAAAAATCGCTGGAACTTTAAAATATTTTTTTCGAAACTAGTTCACAGAAAGGAATATTTTGGTAAAATGAAAAGAAATTCGAGTTGTCGTCACTGATTTTCGATTCTTGAATTCGAGAATTCTGGCGGCCTCTATTAAACCACAAGGTCATGTCAAGGGCTTTTAAATACCTTACCACATCCGGGATGATACTGGGTAAACAGTGCTCCAGATTGATAGAAATGTGTAATTATTAGTCCTGTTGTATTGAATTCCTTTTACAAACATGGTTAAAACTTACAGTTGATCACTGCAAACTTAAAGAATAATTATAATGATATTATATTACTACAATTTTTAATCAAATTAAATAAAGTTACAATTTTGAGTTCCTTAACAGGCAATGCTGACATCAGGTAATGTTGAATTGTAGCCCAAAATCTGTTTTTGAAAACACCACAACGATTGCTTCAGTCCACTAATTACATTTAGGGGACTAAGATTTGTCTTGAGACCATGCGTGTCTCAACGCAGCATGCCTACCGCATGCTTTATTCCCGGCTGTTGAACTGTGACATCCTTGAACCGAAAACGTAATTCCCTATCTTGTATTGACTCCACCTCTTCAAGTTGTCAATCAGATGACACTATCGAGAAACAAGATTCTCTAATATTCACATCATCACCAAACAGAAGCCGTGCAGGTTCATCACAGAATTGTTGCTGCTAAACTATTTGGAAAGCCATGCTTTTCTTTCAAGAGTGTTTCAACGCAGCATGTTTGTTGTTTCTACTTTGGATCCTATATTACATGATACTGTTAAGCAAAGCTGTTCAAGTTGGAGAGCAACAAAGGAACAATCGAGAGCAGACTACGCCAGCGACGAGGCAAAATCTTATGAGAAATGAAGAAAACCAAAATGTTGTTGTCGTGACTGGTAGAAAAAACCCTGAAGAGCACGATGAAACCCAAAGTTCGGTAAGTCGATTCCTAATTTTTTTTTTTGAAACATCTTTTTTTGTTTTCATTTTGGAAACAGAGGGGAAACTGTCAAGGTCTTTCCGTCATTTATTCTCATCAAGGAAAGTGGTCTTACTCTCCAGTAGAAAATGACAGATCGACTTTTTTTAGGGAAAGAAGGCACAACTCAATAACTTGTTAACCGCATAATGAAAGCAAAGTTCATTTTGAACATATCTAAACTACTTCGCACTGCTAAGAATAGTCTGCCGATGCGGGAGTTTTGTTTGCTTTCCAGTGAACAGGCCTCCGTAAGCTTACTGTCGATTAGTTTCAGGCTGCAAAGTTTAATGGTGCGTGGAGCAATTAGCATGGAAATCATCGCAGCACCAAAACGTTGCGAGTAACCGAACAAATATTTGAACAAAGGACTGAGCAAGTCTCGCTTTACACGATTTGCCTCATTAATGTGCACCTACTGTTTGGATGGTCGATGCTCCGTTGTTCCTCAAAGTCTCACTGTGGTATAGATTTTCAGAAAATATCCATTTTTGCTGTTAAGTCTCGTGGTTTTCGTTAGTCCTCTCGTTGCTTATTTCATTTTCTTTGTTAGAGTTAACAGCTTGCTTTGTCGGCAGGGCCACTAATGGATAAATAAGCAGACCGTGAATGACGGGTGCAAACGTTACTTTGATATCACAGACTGAAATAGACAAGAGATTATTACGACTTGTTAAAGATTTATGGCAAATTTATAAAAAATCAAAATGTTATCGTCTTTCGCGAGGAAAATGGTGATAACGCTTGAAAAACCCTAAAAGGTACAGATAGGATAAAGACAAAGAAAAAGAAAGAGGTCGCTCTTTAGGGAACAGCGCTGAAAATAAGAGGACGGTCAAAGTGACCTCATACTCTATACTTTTACGTCTTTTAGTAAAAGCTTCTCATTCTCGTGACTATCTCCATCGCGTAGTATCCCTTTCCTATCTACTCGCATTGGAAAATGTGACCGCAATTTACGAACACTGCTACTCTCTTCGGTGCAACTGAAGAAGTGAGAGCGTAAACAAGTTTTGAGACCATTTCCGCCTATTTCCTCTTTTAGGTATGAAAAGAAGTGTTTCCCGCGTGGCTCGTCGAGGACTGAGGACTGCTTTGCAGAAGAAATTTGTTTAATTCAAGCCGCAGGAGACAGTTCATTTCATGATCAACTGTATTGGAATATTTCAGCAAATTTTGATTGACTTCTCTCTGAGAAACATCTGTATTTTTTTTAGTCTGAATCTTCAATTGTAAACGTCATTTCGTGTTATATTATACCGGATAGACAATAGACTCGTATTGGAAAATGTGACTGGAATTTACTTGTTGGGGGTGTCAGTTTTTGTTTTCGAGATATTTACGCTTTGGTCTTCTTACGAGAATGCTTTTATTATATTCGATCCGTCACAGGAGAGATTCTATTCATTGTTAACTGTTTCGGCGCGTACTCGTTTTTGCCACAGTCCAGACCGGCGCGATATTGTTAGCTGCGAATAATATCTCCACACTGCGGTGAGATAAATGCACTAAAAATGTACTAAAAATACACGTCTCAGTTAACATGTGGGCCCTTGTGACTGATCCGTCTAGCAACCTAATACTACGTTATTTGTGTCCAAAGTTGATACAAACGCGGAAAAAAGCAAGCACTTGGTAAAGCTAAGTGTTTGGTGATCAGATGATAAGCATCGGATAACTTTTTAATTATCCTTTTGGTTAAAGAAAGGAACGAGCGGTTTGAAATATTTGGAATTCTTTGCTCGTCTTAGCTGCTTTCTTTCAGCAAATGAACAAAAACGCCCTTAGTCCCCGACTTCCGCGGCTTGAGGAGGTGTTCTTTGCACATGTGCACAAGTCAGATACTGAAGAGTTTTGCTAAATTTCAGGTTGTGTTGATTGTTAATCCTAAGCTATTAGCCGAACACTGAGCGCCACCGCTCGAGAGCAAACTGGAACCTCACACTTGGGTAAACAAAAAAGGTGAGTTACTGCAATTGATCATAGTATTCTAAATGTTTGCGCTTCGCTCAGACGAAAAACCTCAATAATCTTTCCGAAGGAAGGCAAGGGAATCTCAACAAAATAAGGATTCAAGTTATCGTTGAACCTTGAGCAATTAGTCACGTCACTTGTCAGTTCAAGCATTCAAGCGGATGAAATTGTTCACGAAAGGTTTTTCCGTTTGAAGTTGACTTTCGCTCGTAGGTCGAGCCCATTTGTTCTGTGCGATCACACTTTAACTCTTTCGAATTCTCCCAGCTATTTTCTTGTGTTTCCATGTAGGAAATCCCTTAAAAAAATCACGGATTAAGAGAAATGAGAACAGATGATTGGAGGAGGTTACAATCATTGTGTAACTTGTCCACACACAGCTGAGTGCATTACAGTAGGAAGTAATGGAACCGTGTTAAGCTCTCGAACGAGTTCCTGTTGATGACATCTTGTATGAATAATGTGCCCTTGAGGGTTTTCGTTCCGATCGCTTTACGACCGTTACCGCGAGCCTTCGGGTTGTCTCTGCATCCATTTCGAAGTAGAAAAGAACAGCGTCGGTATTTAACGAAAATTAAAAAGGCCAAAATACTCGGTATAACTTGAAGCGTATGGCAATTTTCTCATTTTCCTTAGGAAATTTGGACGTAGCGTGTCAAAGGTCCTTTTTCATAAAAAATATATGTATATCTATAGATGTTTGTCTTCATCACGCGATTAGCTTCTTCAAGCATTATAGCGCGATCGAAAACTATTGAATGGTGAACACCTCAAATAAAAGCTTAACCAAAGCATAGTCATCTGGTTTCTATTTATCTTGCAAAATTTTTATTCCCTTAAAAGAAAACATTCTATCACATGACCAGAAGGCGTTGAGATCCCATGAGATAGCACGGCGCTTGCGCAAGTCATTGCACATGTTGCGCTTCGAACGTCAAGTCGTCTTTACAACGCTCCTACGGCTTCCAGGACAAAATCAATATTTGGATCAGTCTAACGCGGTTAGCCAGTCAAGAAACCCGGCGGGTGCCACGTAGTCGTCCCCTACTCTAAAACACGATCCTAACGCGGTTAAGTCTTCGTATCACTATGTCAGCCCACGAGCTTGACCGTGCTAAAGAGCATACTGAACGCTCGCTGGTGGATACACCAGAACCAGCGTCATCGCAGATGACCGATATGTTTACTGCTCTCTTAGAAGAGATGAAAACGATGAATGCAGGCCGACCCACGAAGTGTTCATGTCGATGCATTTTCTATAAATTGGAGTGAATACATTTTTTACGCTTTTCCTCCTTTTAGCCTCTTGCCCAAATGCCTGTCGAAACTTGCCCAGGACCAAGCTCAAGGTATCCTAATTGCACCCCTATGGCCCACACAAATTTGGTTTCCAACGCTACTTCAACATCTCTATCAGCTTCCATGGATCTACACACCGGGACAACACCGGCTGAGACAACCTTCCCACAATCAACTGCATCCACTAAGCGGAACACTACGGCTAATGGTTTGTCCTGTATCAGGCAACGCTTCGGATTTTTGCAGATTCCAGATGACGTTACCGATGTACTCATGGCGTCCTGGAGAGAGGGTACGAAAAAGCAGTATGCCACATACCTCAGGAAATGGATGGAGTTTTGTGATCAAGGGCAGATCAATTACCATTCTCTATGGGCGGCCGTCACCACCAAAATTACAAGGATGTTAAATAGATCAGTAAATACAAAGATGGGTTAAGGATCAGCTGCAGGATAGCACAGCTAATAATGTAATGGCATGGCCAAATTATAGACAGTCTAGGTTTCCTTTATGAAACAGAACACCCTAAACATAAATAGTTTAGCCAAATGATAAACGGTCTAGTTGCCCATGTCGAGTTGGAACATGAAATTGTGAAATGGATCAGCCAAATTGCTAATAGTCTAGCACCTGACTCATTTGCAATACAGTACACACCGTTTGTGTTTGTCGATTCATAAAAGGAATGTTTGAGATTCGCAAACCGTTACCAAAATACACGACCATTTGGGACTCGGTTGTTTTGCGGTACCTTTCAGGGCTATACCCGAATGAAACGTTATCATTGAAAAATCTTTCACAAAAGTTATTAATGCTATTGTTATTAGTATCAAGTCAAAGGGGACAGACCATGCACGTGCTAGACCTGAACTCGATGGTCATGGATGGTGATAAATACGTATTTCAAACCAGGGAACATTTAAAAACCTCAAAACCCGGAAAGTCTAACATGTCAGTGTCTGTTTATACGTATCTTCCCGACCCCAAAGTTTGCCCTTAGTCCTGCCTGAAGGAATACATCAAGCAAACGGGTAAGCTAAGGGGTGATACTACTAGATTATTTATTTCTTATGCAAAACCGCATAAAGCGGTATAGAGGGACGCTATTGCCAGGTGGACAAAGGCTACGCTAAAAGAAAGTGGCATCAAGATCGATATTTACTCAGCACACACCACGAGAGCTGCCTCAGCCTCTAAAGTAAACACTCGTCAGGTCCCAATAAATCTCATTATGGAGAATGTGGGTTGGAGGTCAGTAGAAACGTTTCAGACATTTACGATTTTTCAAGACGCATGCGACTAACTGAATATTTTTTCAACGAGAACTGTGACAACTCCAACACTAACGAAAATGACACCCCTTTCCACAACAAAAGCACTTGGAACCCCCCACATGACGGAGAACGAGCCCTTGACACCTTTCTTAATGCTGTTAAACTTGACATAACCACCAGTAAACCTAAAACTATCCGGGACAATCTCACTCCTACAGAACGACAAGCCATACGCTCACTTAAGGAACGTAAAGACATAATTATAAAACCCGCCGACAAAGGTTCTGGTATTGTTGTTATGGACACAACCTGGTACATCGATGAATGCAACAGACAACTTTCTCACACTATATTTTATAAACGCTTGACAAACGACATCACTGCTGATATAAAAAAACGTGTTACCTTTTATGTTAACAGGATGCATAACGACCAAAGCATCAACGAAACAACAAAACAATACCTCTTACAGACTGACGTAAGACCAGGACGATTTTACATCTTACCCAAAATACACAAACCCGGTAATCAAGGACGCCCTATTGTCTCATCCAATAGCCACCCCACTGAACGGATATCCCAGTTTGTTGACCACTACCTCCAACCACTCGTTCAAAAACTACCATCTTATATCAAAGACACCAATGACTTCCTCAACAAACTGTTTTACATTGGTAATTTGCCCCCTAATTCTTTACTAGTTACACTTGATGTTTCATCCCTCTACACCAATATCCCACATAACGAAGGTATTAATGCTTGTGACCATTTTCTGTGTACCTCCTCCAATACCCCTATTCCTACCGTTACACTTTGTGACCTCATTCGTATGGTTCTTACCATGAACAATTTTACTTTTAATGATGCTCATTACCTCCAAGTTCACGGCACAGCCATGGGTACCAAAATGGCCCCTTCTTTCGCTAACCTTTTTCTGGGTCTTTTCGAAGCTAACGCTTTGAAAAATGCCCCATGTAAACCCCACACTTGGTTTAGATACATCGACGATATCTTTATGGTCTGGACCGAAGGTTTAGATAACCTAAAAATTTTCGTCGATTATCTTAACAATATCTACCCCACCATCAAATTCACCATCTCACACTCTTCCACTAATGTGGCTTTCCTTGACGTAAGTGTCTCTTTAACCACCGACGGTAATATCTCCACTGACCTCTACACCAAACCCACAAACAAACATATGTATCTATTGCACTCTTCTTGCCATCCATTAAATACCAAAAAAGCCATTCCGTTCAGTCTAGCACTCCGCCTACGACGTATCTGTTCTACAGATAAAGCTTTTGAGACTCGCGCCGCTCAACTTACCCCATACCTTCTCAAACGAGGTTACAGCCATAAATTCGTCTCCAAACAAATACAACGCGCCGCTGACATCTCCCGCACACTCACCTTACAAACTAAAGACGTAAAAAAACCTAACCGTATTCCATTTATAACTACTTTTAATCCGTCGCTTCCTCACATCTCCAACATCATAAAAAAAACACTGGCATCTACTGCAGTCTTCTAACCGCTGCAAAAAAGCTTTTCCTCAGCTGCCAGTTGTCGCCTTCAGACGCTCCCCCAACCTTCGCGACACATTAGTAACAGCCAAACTCCCCTCTAATTCTACCACTTCCCATCCTCAACTCCCCCCCCCCCCGGCTCTTTCCGTTGTGGTAGAAACTGCGCTACTTGCCCCTACATCTCTGACGGTCTTACTAACTATACCTTTTTTTCTACCGGCGAAACACGTCCCATAAAATCTCACTTGACCTGTGACACTGAAAACCTTATCTACTTAATTCCGTGTAACCGCTGTAACTTACAATACATAGGAGAAACTAAACGACGTTTAAAAGACCGTTTTAATGAACATCGTCGTACCATTGATAAACCTAACTCTAAATCTAAACCTACTACAGCGGCAGAACACTTCATTTCCTCTCCTAACCACTCTGCTCACGACATGGAGCCAATCGCCATTGAAAAAGTGTTTTCCAAGAGAGACTCGATACGCAAGGCCAGGGAAGCTTTTTTAATTTCAAGAGGCAACACTATTTATCCAGATGGCCTTAACGCTCGCGAAGAAATGTATTAGTTTCTAGTTATTTATCCAATTTACCTTACTTCATTTCTATTTTTGCTCACTATTTCTATTTTTATTGTTATCTCATTGTCAATCAAATTAGTTTTACATAGGCAGGGGTCGCACTTACGCTTTTGGTGTTTACATTGGACATAAAATCTGTCATCGCATGCTTGCGACAAGTGCGACCCTTTTGTCGCAACCAGACATAACTATGTCCGATGGACCTAAAGATAAAAAAAGCCGATGTCCTGCCTCGAGGCAGGCCATATCTCGTCTTATCGCCTTAAAATAACAATTTTTATTTTTCTTCTGTCGCAACGTCGATCAAATCTGAAATACTAGCTAAAATTTGGATTTTCGCAATTCTGCAAAGACAACACGTGTGCACAGCTAGCTATCGGTTCAATATTTTAGTCACAGGTTTTCTCGACACGCGTTTTATGTGGTCCCTATTGCGAATTTCAACCCATACCAATTTACAAATTTGCACTATTCAACTGATTATTTTCAGTATGAGAGTGGCTTGTTTTCACCCTTTGGCTCGCAGATATTTTCCCATTTTTTCGCATCCGTCGACGTCGGTTTAAAGCGGCAAGAGCCAACATTTACCGTTGGCGAGTGTTGTACAATGCGTACAAATCAATAAGGTTTTGTACATTGAACAAATTAAACAGAGAATGAAGAAATGTCGCTAATAAAACTAGCACCAGCTTCATGTCTACAAAGTTTTATTTGGTGCTCTTTTCACGCGTGAAATATTAAGAGTTGACAGTCTGGTTTCAAATATCATTTATGTGGCACAAGTGCGACCTCCATGACTCCCGTGGTGTAAATGTCGCGACATATTTGTAGGACAACTTATGACGCGACATAAAAAAAATATGGCCAACGTGCGACCCCTGCCATTTTTCCGCTGTTACATCATACAGCTATCTATGAAGCATCACCCCAGTTCTCTGTTAATTCCCACTGCACCTGAAGAAGGCTGGTTTGGCCAGCCGAAATATAGTGCTCCGTCTTAAAATTTACTTATCTACGTTGTATCGGTCTTGCCTCTATATGTAAATTTATAACCTGGTTCTTTATACTATTATATGTTACAGTCGATTAAATCATGGTGTCAGGATCTTTTGTTCATTTGTGCCTTTTGCTGACACGTGGTGTCATGCTCAATATTTTGGGAGTGTCAGCCACTTTCACCGATACAGTACACGCTCTCATAGTATTTTCGTTAAAAACAAAAATACTGAGCGCGTGTACCGGTATCATTTATCATAGACTTAATGCATTGAGGCGTGGCTTTTCTATTATAATAGACTTTTCTCCGATGCTTATACCGTTGTTTGTTGAAAACAGAACGCCGACGTCATAGTTTTGATTAAGTGGTAACAGCAGCATTAATTACTCGTATAATTACAAACCGAATTGGACTACTCGGTCCTATTACCATTATTAATTATTAATTACTTATTTATGCTCAGCCATGTTGCCGCAAAATATGTTTCTCCATAAATTCCACAGGGGCCCTTACAAAAACAAAAATTAATGGATTAGTGAAAAATAACTTGTACAATTTGGATCCCCATATCTTTATTAAGCGGGAATAACAAAATAGCGAGGACAGCTCATTTCTAACATTTAGTGAGTACAGTGGATATCATTCTAAAAAAACGTAGGAGGAGACCTTCACATATGTAATAAGCTTCGATGTATCTAACAGCGATGTAACCAAATTTACAATGATTATACTCTCATTATTGGAAAACCTGGCTCTGCTCTAGCAATTGAGTGAAGATAAATTACGCCTTAAAGTGCGCTGAGATCGACTTCTCATACAAGCAGGATGCTAACATGGCCAATTTTTAAAGCAAATTTGCGACCTCTTCTGAAAGTGCGAGAGCAAAGTGAGAATGATACACTGTTCAATTGACCTTTCTTCTTTAAAAGCCATCTGGTAAAAGTAGGATTTGAAAAGCAGTTTATCTGTAAACGAATAGAACGTAAGCCTTCCTCGACATTATTAGCCCTTTTCCTTTATTGTTTGGCAATCATTTTCTTATTAGCTTTTAAATTTAGCGCCGGCGTCTTAATGAAAGTCACGGATGTGTCGCTGGATTCTGAATTCTGGACGATGGCTCGTCTCTGTTTCTTCTGCTTGTCTAAGTTAGTTATCGACCGATTGACTGAAAATTCTAATCTTCTAGCGCCGTATAAAAACCAGGGTGAATAAAATAAAAATCAGAAGCGATTAAGGAGTTCAAGTGAAAAGTCTCAGTTACACAAAGTAGGTTTCCGGCTTCAGAATGTCCACTAATAACGTTCTCTCGCATTCTTCCTCTTTTCAGGACCTGAGGAGGAAAAAATAAGACAAAACTGTTTAACCAAGTTTTTTCCTGCAGAGAATAGATGACTGTTAGAGAACGAGGAAGTTTTAGTGAGAAGAATGTTTATTTGACAACTTTAGCTAGTCCTAGCTAATTTGAATTAGGGAAAACCTTTCTACGAATAGAGAGACTTTGAGCGAAAAAATAAAACAGAAGCCAGTACTCAAACCTACCGTTCATCGTGTTCAGTAGGAGAATTTCTCTGTGGTCGGATACTGTGATTTTCATTCTCTCTTGCCCAAATTCTCTGTCCGTTTCTGTTCAACTCCCATCTTATTACAGATCCACGAAGTTCATTCTTCTCCACCGGTTCCCTCGTGGACAAAGTTCGTTCCATTTTGATCAGGAAAAACAAAATCATCCACAGCACAATCACAGAGAGTATGCTGAAAAATTCGTGAATTTGAAGCATGGTTGTTCAAATGATTTCCTGCTAAAAGGCAGGCTGGCAGAAAAGAAACAATCTGTATGCCGACTGAACGGTACCACGAGTCTAACATGTAATTGAATAAAGGCTGATAGTTTCGAAAGAAACTGTTTGGGGCTGCGTCGGTGGGAGTAACGAAAGGGCTAACGCTCGAAACGTCAGCTTTTGTAATCATTACGGTGGCCAATTTACCATTTCAACTTTATTGATATATCCAAATTATAACATGTAATTGGCCCGACTAATGACAGATTATCAGTTGTACGTTAACTAAATAAGTAAAATACCGAATCCCTGTCGGTAAGGTCATAGCAGTAATATATTGTTCAATAATTGCTTGTTTTACGTTTTTAAAACCCTAAAAACCCTAAAAAGTATAGATTTACATACTCTTCTGTCTTTTAGTAAAAACTCCTTCTCATTCTCGTAGCCGTCTCAATCACGTAGTATCCCTTTCCTATCTACTCGCATTGGAAAATGTGACCGCAATTTACAAACACTGCTACTCTCTTCGGTGCAACTGAAGAAGTCAGAGCGCAAACAATTCAAGTTTTAAGTCCATTTCTGCTTATTTCCTCTTTTAGGTATGGAAAGAAGCGTTTCCCGCTTGGCTCTTCGAGGACTGAGGACTGCTGTGTAGGAGAGATTTGTTCAGAATTCAAGCCGCGGGAGACAGCCGGTTCATTTAGCAAATTTTGATTGACTTTCTCTCTGAGAAACATCTGTACATTTGTTTTAGTTTGAATCTTCAATTGCAAGTGTTATTTCATGTTATATCATATTGGATAGGAATAGACTCGCATTGGAAAATGTGACCGCAATTTACTCATGTCAATATTGATTTACGAGATATCTACCCTTTGGTCTTCTAACGAGAATGCATTTATTATATTCGATCCGTCACAGGAGAGATTCGATTCATTGTTGATTAGTTGCTTACACGTTTTTCCACATATCCCTGGTTGGCTTGCCTGAAAAAGGATGGAGCTTGGCTTATTTATCTAGTGATGACTATATGGTAATTTTTCTCATGTGGTTTTCAGTCATTGTCAAACATAACTGGAAATTATAACGAACTTAACATGATAAGTTCAGTCTTCATTCGACGACTTAAAGCAAGCAAAGGAATATCATCGTTACCTATTCTACAATGAGGCCCAAAACTCTTGTTCATACTACATGTATTTGAACCATTTCTGTGACTGGTTGCCTTAAATATTTCAGTCTTAACAAGAAGCCGCAATAAAAAAAAGGAATGTCTAATTTGATTATCGTATACGTGTACAGGCACTATGTACAATACAAATAATTATGGATGCCTCTAATACTGGTTTTGATGTTATCCATTGTCTTTATTGTTTCTATCTAAGTGGTGTATTATTTTGATGGAAACCTTGAAGTCACTTTCTTAGTGCTTTGAGAAAGATTTTCATGTAAGCAAGCAAGAAAATAAGATATGTTGTCAAAAGAGTCATATATTTGTATCTTATTCACATTATCATATATTTTATTAATGGACTTTCCCATGTACATTCTGACATTCAAAATTTCGTTTGTCAATTTGTCAAAAATCGGATACCTTATGAAATCACATTCTCTAGTAGTTCTCCCTTCTCCAGTATCTATGACTAGTTGTAATAAACTCTACGAATCAACTCAACGGCCTGCTCCCAGTTGGCTTGTTAGCTCAATTGGTAGAGCGCTGCACTAGTATCGCAGAGGTCAGTGGTTCGAATCCCGTACAGGCCTGATTTTTTTTTCAGGTCTGATTTTCGCTATTGCATAAATAGCGCTTTCTACTGCGAGGATCGTGCATCATACGGAGATAAATGACTGTACTTAAAATACCGATGTCTCAGTTGACGTACGTAGATACGTAAATGCGTAAATTGACGCTCCTCCTTAGGGCCTTTTCAGCTACAATGTAAACTAAGTACTTAAGAATCCTCACTGGCAGGAAGCAGACCAGTGGGCTATTTACAGAGCACAGCCGAGGAGTTGAACTGGGGGCAAACGAGAACTAATTAGGGGGCAACCGAGAACTAATCCACAGAGGACGCTCAAAGCGGCCTCTTACTCTATACTTCTTTTAATAAAAAATTTTTATATCATTCTCGTAACCGTCTCCATCGCGCAGTATTCCTTTCCCATTTACTCGCATTGGAAAATGTGAGCGCAATTTACGTGTAGGGGATGTCCATACTGTTTTATGAGATATTTACGCTTTGGTTTTGTAACGAGAAGTGCTTTTATTATCGATCAGTCACAGGAGATTCGATTCATTATTAACTCGTTTTGTACCCGTTTTGCCACAGCCCAGACTGGCGCAATATTGTTAGCTGCGACTAATTACTCCACTTTGTGGTGAGACAAATGACTGTACTTAAAATACCGATGTCTCAGTTGACATACGTAAATACGTAAATACGTAAATTCACGCTCTCCCTTAGGGGCTTTTCAGCCTCAATGTAGACTAACTAAGTGCATAAAAATCCCTACTTGCAGGGGGCAGACCAGTGGGCTATTTACAGAGCCGTACCCGAGGAGTTCAACTAGGGGCAACCGAGAACCGGATCCACTAAGTGGCAGTGTGGAGGATTTGAACCCGGGACACCAGATTCCAAGTCCAGCACCCTAACCATTTGGCCACGCCACCTCCTGGTCCACCAACCTAATACACTCGGTAAAGCTAAGAGTTTGGTGATCAGAAGACAGGCATTTGTTTCAGATTACTCAGTCAGATGACTTTGGCTGGGATACGTGATTGGCTGTGCCTGAGTCTTCAATATTTTATTTAAATTCCGATCTCCAAGCCATTATTAAAACCTATATACTGCATACGGTTTGGTATGTCACTACCGAAGTCTATCTCATGCTTTTATTTCAAGACTTTTTCAGCCTGCTTTGTGCCACTGCGCTGTTCATGGGTCTGTATTTATTGATGAAAATGGCGGAAATACAATTGCAGCAGAGCGAATGGATAGCAAATAATGAACATCTCGCATCACTGAGAAAAGCGGAGTTGAGCAGCCACGGAGATAGAATAAAGGCTGATAGTTTCTAAAGAAACTGTTTGGGGCTTCGTCGGTGGGGGTAACGAAATAATTTGAATATATCAACAAAGTTGAAATGGTAAATTGGCCACCGTTACGATTATAAAAGCTGACGTTTCGAGCGTTAGCCCTTCGTCGGAGCGAATAGAGGAATTGTGGGTTGTGTGTGCCTTTAAAGGCAGAAAATGGAGCTACATTATTGGTGGGAACATGGCAACGAGAAAAACACGAATAAATTAGTGGAATGAAAAGCGTTCGATAATACTTGTGGGATTTAGACTGCCGGTTTGAAAGATGAGCTTTTGTTCAAGAGTTTTACGGCTTTCCGAGCTACCTAAGTGGAAGGAAAGACCGCAGATTGCCATATGTTGCTTAGAATGATTAGGTAAATTAAAATGTCTAGCGACTGGTTTCGATGTGTCCTTGTCATTCCTCTCCACGTCGCGAAGGTGTTCTCGGAATCGGTCACCTAGTCTTCTGCCTGTTTCGCCGATGTAAATCTTTTTGCAATGAGTGCAAGTTATGCAATAGATTACATTGGCGGAGGTAGAACGGAGATAGAAGATGGAAAAGAGAGAGTGATAATTACAGTGTCTGCCAACCAAAGAGAGACCATCCCATGGAACATGATGAACGTCAGGATCATGGGTACAGTATTTTTCTAAATTTTTTCTGATTTTGTTTTTTTCCTTTTTCAGTCGGAGAGATAAGCTTCAATAAATGTACATTGCCGAGTGATCCGGCAATGTGGGTCTCATGTCATTTTCTTCTACTGATTATGTCCAGCCGTCCTCAGCAATACGGGATGTTACTTTCTTGCATGAAACTTAAAAAACAGTCTCTGAACCTTTTCTTATTTTTTTTCCCTTGTAGGTAAAAGACGAAGGAAATCAGAAAAATTCGCCTCAATGGAGGCATCCAGAAAATCCGGTACTTTGAGCGGGTGTTCACAAATTATGGAAATTTGTTGTTCTTGGTGTTGTTTATGTATTATTAATTTGAAGACAATCATATTTGTAGAGAAACGGTTGAGTAGAAATAGTTAACATCATCAAGGTATCGTAAATTATTTATTTGAGGATAATTCGTAGAAAACTGACTTGGAGCCTATGGACCCACTAAATGGGTTGTTACCGTGTATACTTAAGTAGATTGTAAAGCTGGTTAGAACTTTTTTAGGTTGTAAGGAGGTATAAATACACTTTGGCACAAACCTTGTATTCTATCTGGTAAACACTTTTAAACAGAGTCATGTTTTCGAAAATCTTGATCATGTCACTAGCTGCAGTCATCAATGTAGCCTCGGGCTAAACTGACAACTTGTCAGTGACATGATTGATTAAGCCTCGACGGATGCTGATGTACTGAAGGGTTTTTCCCGTCAAGTTCACTTGTTCTACACGATTGCACTTTAAACTACTTTAATTTCGACTTCTCCTAGATATTGTTTTGTGTTTTCATAAAGGAAATGCATTGAAAGCTTCTGAGATGACTGAGAAATAAGATAAGATGATTTCTAGCTTTTCTGAGGGAAGTTTAATACAATTATTGTGCAAGTAGATCAGGAGCCGGTAAGTACGAATAAAGGAAACAGTTCTGACCTTTCAAGCGAATCAGAAAATGATCAAATATGGTGGCAATGAGCTTGTGGAAAGTTCTCGTAGTTTTACCGAGGTTTTTGCGTCAATTTTTATAAGAAAACAACAGGGTCAAAATTAAATACAAGTTGCAGGATTGCCAAGTCATGAAAAGGATAAAATGTCTGAAAAGTAAAAGACACTGTCTTCAAAAATATGTTTTGATAAGGTCCTAAAACTTTACAAGAGTCTTCGGGATGTCTTCACTATGAAGAGAAGGTAGTTGAGCCCAGCAGGGTTTATTTCGATTTTGATAACCTGCCTCAGAAAATTTCTTGGACAACCATAGTTACAATTCGAGAATTGTCCAGTCTTCAAGGGAACAATCGACAACAGATTTCAACAGTGAAGAGGCCAAGTCCGATAAGAAATGAAGAACACCAAAACATTGAGGTCATTACCAGTAAAAAACACCCCGAAGAGCAAAGTTAGGTAAGTCGATTCTTATTTTTTTTTCCAAAAACAAAAACCTTTATTACATTTCTACAACAGAAAGGTAAACAGTTTAGGCTTTCTGATGATTAGTTCATCCCTGTTATATCTTTATTTCTAGTATCACAGGGAGGAAAGAGTTCTGCATTGCGGAGTAAATATTTCTGTAAGCCTTAATTTCGATAAATTTTATCGAGAGCAGTTTATTTAACAATCCTTGTGTTTTGTTAGTTGACCTAGTACAAACCAAAAAAGTGCTGGTCTTTTCTGAGTTCTGAGCTCATTTCCTAAATATTTCCTCTTTTTGATATGGAAAGAAGTGTTGGAAGTTTTCGATTAACAAATCCGGGCTTAAATAAAAGATAAGAACAATATAATATCTGTAAAAATGGTACGCATGGCGTGAATTACGCAACTGTTCGAACAAAATATTTCCATCTTCACGTAGACTTGAAGCATCAACAACAACCTGGACAACTCCTCAATATCGAAACTTACCTTCGATATCAAAGATGTAGCTTTCGCAGAATTTGCTGTAACCACAGGTTATTACTTTCTCGAGCCATTTCTCAACGAGAGTTGAATCAAAATAGGGAATATTCTTGAGAGATTTCGACCACGTAACAGAAGCTACGCTCTCAGCCATAGTGAATTGTACAATGTACAAAAATTTGCCAAACACGCGAAACAGAATGCCAGTCCAGCCTCGATTTGGTGCGGCACGGAATCCAAGATGGCGCTGCGTGAGAAAGGTCTATTGGTTAATTCTTCCTTGATTGCTCTTCTGAGTTATTAAGAGCTCTTTCCGTTAAAGTGCACCTAAACCCCAATTTTTTTTCGCTTAACGAAATAAGCGTATTTTTTGGAGTATTTGTGTGCAAAAAATTTTTTAATTGCTCAAATCTTCAATTTTCTGTGCCCAGTCAAAGTACAGAAAATCGGCCGCCATCTTGCCCCACGACCGAGTTTAAAGAGGAATGGCTCTAGCGGGAATTGTGACGTCAAATCGAGAACACAAAAGTCTGCATTTCACACATTTTCACTTGTTTGGGAAGGTTGTAGTCGATATTGTCCGAAAATATGCCGACTAAGTGTGTTGTAGAAGGATGTAGCACCGTGCGAAATTTCCAAGAGGGTATCGCGCTTCACAACATTCCTCATACAACACACCTAGTCCGCATCATGATATTTCGGACAATATCGACGACAACCTTCCCAAACAAGTGAAAATGTGTGAAATGCAGACTTTTCGTGTTCTCGATTTGACGTCACATTACTAGTCTCCTCTCGCAGCTGTTCTTTGTCTCGGGATCCGTACGTGTCTCCCTCCTCACACACGGCTGCTCTTGTTGACCAAACATTCCATTCCAGCCGATTGACCAATCAGAGTGCCGCCTTCCGAAATCTGGAAGGCTCATAATATATTCATCTCGCCAATTCGTGGGAACATGCGGCGATTTCTCAGCGACTGTTGGACTGACGAGTAGAGTAGGTAGCAGTATAGCTGATGCACTAGAAGATTGAGGCGTACAAGGCAGAAATACTAGCGGTTCAACTGTAGGACTTGGAGGCAAAGAAGTACATGTGCTAGGGCCGGTGACTCGAGAGCTTTCGCTACAGAAGGTCGCTTTGCGTTCGAGTCGCTGTCAAGTGATGGCTGAAGTCTTTAACCCGGTGATCTTGACTATAGTTATAGCCAGCTTTCAGTTAATTTTTTAGCTCTTAGAGATCGCTTTCTAATCTCGTATTCTTGGCAACTTTTCTGTAGCATTTGAGACATATATGATAAGTAGAATTCAAATAAATGTCGAAAGCTTCCAAGTTTATACCCAGTGCTAAACTTATGACGCTCGCTACATCAGCCGATCTTCCGAAGATTTTAACTCTTTCTTTAGTCGAAACTGTTGACGTACACAGGAAACATCTAGATAAATTACTGCAAGTTACTTTCTTCGGGGTATTTAGCTCTACCAACATGAAATTTGGCGAAGTTTTGAGAGATGTTCCCCGGTAAACTCGCGTGGAACTTTTCGCTTCCTGATTAGCGGGTCCCGAACAACTGCTCAACGGTCATTGGTTTAAGGAAACAAAGGGAATGGAATGTTTGGTCAACGCGAGCAGCCGTTTGTGGGGAGGGAGACACAGGGATCCCGAGACAAAGAAGGGCTGCGCGAGGAGACTATCACATTATCCGCTAGGGCCATTCCTCTTTAAACTCGGTCGTGGGGCAAGATGGCGGCCGATTTTCCGTATTTTGACTAGGCACAGAAAATTAAAGATTTGAGGAAATTAAAAAAATTTTGCACAGAAATACTCCAAAAAATAAGCTTATTTCGTTAAGCGAAAAAATATTTTTGGGTTTAGGTGCACTTTAAGCACATGAGCCGGATTCTTTTAAAAATAATGTTATCATCTTTGTGAACATACCTGTATATATCTTTACTGACGAATAAAAATAAATGTATGATGATGCATGTTGTTTGGATCCCATTCTATCGCGTCAAATTTTCCGAAATTACAAACACAAATGCTTCGCTCGAAAATTGGAGCGTTGGCGAAAAAAAAAAGCTACACCGCATTTCCCGCACTTGTTTTGTAATGTCCATAAATTGGGTTGTTGTTGATTAAGGCTTTGTTTTAATTCAAACGTATCCGCAACAACGAAATTACGGAGCGCGTTGGCTAATCGGCTTTATGCATTGAAGCGTGGGTTTTCTAAAGTTACATTAGTTTGTTATTATAGACTTTTCTCTGATGCTAAGCTTTTGCTTGTTAAGCAGAACGCCGACAGCGACTTTTTTTTTTTTTAACGTTTCGTATTTGGAACACAATGCTGCTCTTATAATTTAGGCTAAAATTGAGTGTCGACTGGCGCTGTTTGATGCGGTTACACATCGAGCCATTTTTGATGTTCCTATATGGAAAAGAAATACGTATAGCAGTAACCTCAGTCATTCTTAAAACTTCATTATGCAGTACAAAACACCATTGATGACAGTTTCTTTGATCATGAATTAAGCCAGTTCCACACGAGGGCACGAAACTTCGTCGCGTGTGAGTGACCCCAGATGCATTCTTTAGTTTTGTTTATTTTGTGCAAACATAAACAAAGAATGCGATAATTCATAGTTTGAAAGGTCAACTCAGTGAAGCTTGAATGCGCGTGGGCCAATGATTCGGCTATTGTGTAGAATCTTTCATGTAAGTCTCCTAGAACACTGAAAAATTTCAACATATCTCCTATGCAAGCACGCTGAATTTGCCGGGATCCAAAGTTTATTTGCTAACTTTTTTAACCGTTAAATATTTGCCTAAACTTGAAAACAGCAGACGATGATTACAGTTACAATGCTTTGTCAGTTCCAGAGCAAACTTTCCCACTTGATATTTTCCGCCTCTGTAAATATTATTGGATTGCACGTGACTTCATCAAAATTAAAAGAACACGGAATCATGATTCGTTTTTTAATTAGCTATTAGAATAGCTGAAGACGCATTTTTTAACGAGTTTTCAGTTTGTTGCGGTTTTTTCGTCTTAACGCAAGGTTGAATTTCTAAGTTTTTGCGTGACGCGATATTGAAATGGCGGCCAAGAATGCCGTCAGGTGCATTGATCGAGGACTTTAAGCAAACCACGACGGCTACGGCAAAGAGAACGTGGAAAAACAATAGATCTAATTGGCAGAACAATACCCAGCACGTGCGTTTTAAAAATTTGTACATTTCTTAGCCGTCCTTTGCAAAACAACAACGTGAAATCACCAAACTTTGCGTCGTCTGCGAAGCGAAACCGCGGCGGCAAATTATTTTAATTTACATTTGGAACTCAACGCTACTTTTCTGCGTTATGTTGAGTTTGAAGTCTGGCGCCCTATGAGACGGTAAACACATGCAGCCATTTTCGAAATTCTAACTAAAAGTAGAAACTCGTTTTTTAATCGACGTCTTCCGTGGCGTTGCCGTCCTGACTGCTTAAAGTCCCTATTATTCATTTTATGCCTCGGCATGAGATGATCCACAAAGGAGGAAATAGACTCACACTAATTGAGGGTTTTGCTCTGAACTGGAATGCTGACATACTTTTGAAGAATTTAACGACCCTGTGCTTTTGCGGTCCAATTTTTATTTCTTTCAACTTGAACACCTGAATACATTTTATTTTGAATACTTGCTCACTTCTAGACAACTAGAGAAGGAGAATGTTAAAACGAACTAATTTTCCGTGAGGCCCAAAGGTGGTTATCAGTGTACGTCAGCGGTGAGACAGATATCCAGCACCAGCAGCTTTTGAACTCGCTTTGAAGAGCGAAATGGCAACAAACACCCACGCATTTTCAGAGGCACTGACCTCTATCGTGACTAATTCGACGCCAAAGCTATTTTTTTTTTAAAAAACTCGGAACTGCCTCTATAGTCTTACCATCTATGGTTTTCCTGTTCCTATAAAAAGTAGAAGGTACCTAGTAAAATTTAAATTTCAGAAGATGTTTGCATGGAGGTTTTAATTAAATTCAAAATCAAGTGAAATGTTCCTTTTGTAGAATTAAATAAATCATAACTGAAACCCTCCTTTACAAAGTTATTAAATTGATACAAGCTTGCTTTCTTTTGTGCTTTTCACGAGTAAAGTTCATTTGCCTCTACTGGGGAAATTGATTTCCGCCGTTTTCCGGCTACCGCCGCCCGTTTCAGTTTTTTGTGTTTTTCTAGAATAAGGAAGCAAGTCTGGGAAAAAAATCTCACCACGTTTCTAAGATCACTGACTGACTGAAAAATGAGGATAGCCAATTTACTGTCGATGTGCCACCTCCATCACGGTAAGGCTTTCTTAAATAGGTAGTTACAAGACACACTCATTTCTCGTTGATTAAATTATACGACACTATAAAAGCAGTGTTATATCGTTAAAATATTTTTAAATCAGGTGCTTAAATGTGTTGCAATCTGTTCATTTATCATATCTTTTTTTCCAGAATTATTTATCATCAAGCGTTATACCAGCACTTTATATTTCAATTTAAAACGTCCGGATGAGTTCAAAATCTTTCGAAAAAAGAAAAAAAGACGGAAACTCTCAAATTTTAAAAGACTGGTCAGCAAAATTAAACTTCTTTCTCTTCATGCACAGACATCTTGAATACTAGCTTTAAGACCTTCGTAGAAAAAAATTTTGACCATTCAGACATGTGATCATTTTGATGACTTAGCACGCTTTCCTCTTGCGTTGAATACCGAGGGTTTTTTTTTGTCTCCAAAGTAGACGCAAAGACTGCCCGAGGGCTAATAAAGCTACACACTGTACAAGCTGAAGCTACACTCTGTACAAGCTACTTCACACGCTTTAATTCTACGCTTTTAATGGGTTTGATTAGCATATAAATTAAGAGACCTATGCACCTGATCACAGCAAGAGATCTGTGTCATTCACGCAGAAAGAAAACGTGGCAAAACAAAGATGTTATTGGCAAAACAATTGCAATTACTGAAAAGGTCATTTAACACCCTTGAACTTGCTTTAAATACCCAGAGTTAATTACCTGAAATACCTAACCGGAAAACACGATTCATCCGGGGTGGCTAATGTAATTCTTTATTTGGAAACATCGACTCCGCCTCGTTGCATCTTTTTGTTGATCTTACTGCCCTTGAAGTGAAGGCTAGACATCCTAAGTGATACATATTGTGGGAATTCGCGGCACAAGACGGTCCGTTAAGACAATTTCGAGCAAGTTCCTTGAATTCTTGCAGATATACTATGCCTTTCTCTCAAGAGTGGTTCAGCGCAGCATGCTTTATGTTTCTTCTCTGTATCCTATATTACATGAGACTGTTAGGCCGAGCTGTTCAGCTTCAAGAGCAGCAAGGAAACAATCGACAACAGACTTTACCAGGGACGAGGCAAAATCACAGAAGAAGTGAAGATCACCAAAATATTGAGGTCGTTACTAATAGAAGATACCCTAGAGAACACGATGAACGCCAAAGCTAGGTAAGTCGACTCCTTTTTTTACGGAAGGAAAGCAGTTAAGGTTTTCTGATGATTAGTTAATCCCTGCTATATCTTTATTTCCTGCAGTGTTGGGAGGAAACAGTTGTGCACAGTGGAGCAAGTGCTTCCCTTGTGGTTTTTCAAGGACTGAGGAATTAACTCAAACGGCAAAATAGTTCATTTCGTAGTACAACCGTACTGAAATGTTTTGGTAAATTTTGATTGTCTTTCTCTCAGAGAAACATCGGTACATTTTTTTTTAGTCTGAATTTTCAACTGTAAACTTTATTTCATATTGTATTATACTGGACAGAAACTGGATAAAACCGAGAAGGTGAATCAGCATGTAAGAAGAAACGTTTTCAATGTTTTTAGCTTTACGAAATGAGCGTCGGAAGCTGAATTATCCCATGTTCAAGTGAGGGTAGAAAGAGCTATTTCCGTTTAGCACACAAGGGTTTTTTTGATAACATTATTATCTTTGTCACATAGATGTATATAACTTAACTGAAGGATAAAACTTGTCACGATGCATGTAGTTCGGAGACCATTTTCATGCATCATGCCAAACTTTGCGAAGTTTGGCCTGAAGTCGAAGTTACAAACGCAGATGCTTCGCTTGAAAGTCGGAGCGCTGGCAAAAAATAGCTGAACCGTATTTTTCGGGCTTATGTTGCAAAGTAAATAAATTTGCGTGTTGTTGATTAAGGCTTTGATCTAATTCGAACGTATCCGCAATAACGAAACTACTGAGAGCGTATGCTAATCGATTAATGCATTGAAGCGTGGCTTTTCCAAAGTTAAATGGTTATTATAGACTTTTCTCTAGTGCTAAACTTTTGTTTGTTGAGCAGAACGCCAAAAGCGCCTTTTTTTTTACTGAGGAAAAACTTTGCTACAGAACATGATGAACGCCAAGGCTGATACAGTATTGTTTTTTTTGTTCAGAGCAGAAGAGAAAATGACCCTCACGAACAGTCTCTCTCGTCGTGTTGGACATACTTTTGACTTTTTTCGGTATTGTTTTCAGTTTCCTGTGCAGAAAAATAGAAGAAGTCGCATTTTGTCTGACATGGTGCCACAGGAAAATGTGTTTAACCGTAGCCGAGGGCGGTAAACAGTACCTGATTGTTGTCCTTGAAATTTGACTTATTCCATTTTTGCACTGATAATTGTTATTTAAACGAATATTTCTGGAGAGATATGATCAATCCTTAGAAATACTAGATTTTTAATGATTCAAAGTAATAACAAAACTGCTTCAGGGAACAGGACTGGTGCACTGATGTATGGCCAGAAACTGCCATATATAATAATAATAGTAATAATAACAATAATAATAATAATAATAATAATAATAATAATTCTAAACATGTCAGCTGGCCACGTCCTAGACGCCCAGCTTTCGTGTATATAGGTTCTGGCATCCAGACGTTTTAATTGCCATAATAATAATAATAATAATAATAATAATAATAATAATAATAATATATATCGATTTCTAGAGCGCATTTCCGTGGAATGCTCTAATGCCCTTTACAAAACTGTGCGGGGGACTTTTCCAGACTGCTAGGCGGCAGTTTACAATAAATAAAGAAGAAATTTTACAGATGCCCCCTCCCCCAGGCCCAGTAACCAGGCCAGACCACATCGCAGTAATCTCGTGATGTGGGTTTTTCAACGTTCCCTGCCGAAATTAACTAATTGATAGATGCAGGAGACGGGACCTCCGGCTTTACGTCCTATCCGAGAAGACGAAGCAATGTGAGTGAAACGTCTTGCTTAAGGACACAACGTCAAGCCCCGGCCAGGACTTGAACCTGGGCCGTCTGACCCAGAGTCCAGCGCACTGACCACTGGACTACTCACGCCTCACATATGAAGTTTTTGCCCCGGCATATCAGATGATTCACATAGGAAGAAACCGATACTTACATACACTAACGGTTTTGATCTAAACTAGAATGCTGGCAAACTTTTTGTTTTTCAGACTGTGACGACTTTTCTTTTCTGCGTCTCAATTTTTATGTCTTTGATGCTGAACACCTGAAAAAATTTTTATTAATACAGCTGATAGCGGTTATTGATCTGAGGCAACTATCCAGCACTAAGCACTTTTGAACTCGCCATGAAGAGCGAAACGGGCTACAAACACCCACGCACTTTAAGGGACTTTGATTTCTATCGTGACCAATTCGCCACCAAAGCTTTTTTTCTGTTTGAAACAACTCGGAAGTTATCCCTATTGTCAAATCATCTGTGGTTTTCCTACTTTCATAAAAAAAGGATGAGGTACTTCGTAAGGTACTTCGTACTTCACAGGAAGTTTGTGCGGAGGAAATTTTATGTACCAGAATGAAATTTTTCCTTATCTCTTTTTTCTTTTTGATTAATAAAGGAGGATAGACAGTTTTGACAAGACTGAAAACAGACTATTCCTGACAAGTTTTTCTCGTTTGCCTTATAGTTTTGATCCAAGCTTACGCTGGAAGTGAATATTTCAACCTTTGTGCGACATTTAATGCTCAAAACTTTGCGTACTTGCTCAATCCCCATGTATCTGCTCCTTAGCCCTGTTGTTTCATTTCTAATGCACGAGGATGTGAAGAATGAGTTCGACCGATAAATCTAAGTTTATTTAGGAAGCGAAACCGATTTAAAAATATTTAAAAATCCACCGGGCGAGACGAAAGGGCAATATCATCTGATAGTATTCCGCTAAAAAGCCATTTTGCCATATAAGAGCAACAGAAAGGGCAAATATATTACGCCGGCAAAGGATAAGAACAAAAACCGCAGCAACAAAATCAGACGGCAGCACTAAACAATCCAAACTTTTGATTTTAATGTCCGCTATAGGCTTAAGTATTTAAACGACAATGTTTTAGTAAAACAGATATTTATTGTATGTCACTTAATGGTTTCTTTTGTGTTGATTTTTGTCTTACAAGCGCACCCTAATGCGCGATCGATACGATCCTCAAATTTCTGCGTGTATTATCTGAATGCATTTAAATAAGTGCATTCAGTCAACCGATTGTCAATGCGTATGTTAAATTTTATGCAATGAATGGCTTGAACCCGGGGGTAACATGTGAAGGTGTAGTCTGATCGTCCGGGTGAGTGTAGTCCTGAGAAGGACTGTTGTCGGTGGTAGTGACTGACGTTTCGACAACCTGTGCGGAAATTTATCATCAGAGTCGAGGGTAAATTTTATGTTCCAAAAGTTTACAGTTGAATTTATTGAATATAAAAGATATAAACAGTAGGACTTTTTAAACCTCACAATAAACTAACAACTCTTCGAACTTAAGACAACTTCTAATCAGTCTGTATAACTGATTGAAAGAAACCTTTATCAACTCCAAGTCCATGGATCCTTGGACTACATGCAACAATTTTCTGTAGAATATTCTAAATGAAAATCATATTAGTATGCAAGTACATCTGGAAATATTGCTGTTCGCCCATCCTCTCCGCAAAGCACTCAATGTTATCAAATGCGACAAACAATCAAAGACAAGTTCATTCGTAAGGCAAAAAAATCATGGCAACAACGCTGGATCTAAAAACTATCAAGCTTCATGGGAATTTTACAACAAATTCTTCCACATTTTCCGTACTAATCGCCCCCAACATTCAGAATTCTTGAAAAAGATGCATGGTTTTCTGTAGATTTTATTCGGAATACATGCGTTAGCAAGAGGAACACGCTTCACGCTGAGCCAAACAATTACTTGTATGAAAAACTCTTTCCATTTTGATTAGGAAATAAAGTATCACCAAGAGTACTGTGACACAAAGAAGACACTCAGCAGAATTCTTGAATAAGATGCATGGTTTTCTATAGATTTTACTCGGAATACGTGCGTTAGCAAGAGGAACACGCTTCACGCTGAGCCAAAATTCGTTCCACTCAGCAGTGCGGTAAATGAATTGAAGCAAATAAAGAATCTTTTGCAATTTGTGAAAAAAAAAGGTTGTAACGTCTAAATTCCTGTTGTATTTTCATGGATTTAATAGCAAGATAACTTCAGAAGTAGGTTCCCCACAAAGTTTATTGTTTGGACCACATACAATGGAATATTGAGGAATACATATTTCTATATTACCTTCGTGATACTCAAAGGCCAAGAACCACAATTAATGTTATCGTACAATAATCGTCTATGTAAACTTCAGTTTATCACATATTTTAACTTTGCTTTAAACACCCATACAATGAGTCAAAAGCGCGGTGAACTTAAACAGCTATAACTCAGTAGGTCAGTATCATTCTAAAAAAACTAAAGGAAAGCTTCACGCAGTGATAAACGTCGATGTATCTAAGAGAAATGTAAGCGAATTTACAATCATTATGATTATATACTCAAATTATTGAAAAACCTGGCTTCCGACTTGTCTCTGTTTCTTCTGTTTATCCAGTTATCGATCAATTAACTGAAAATTTTAATCCTATAGCACCGTGTAACAACTACGGTAAATAAAACAACAATTAGAAGAGATAAAGAAGTTCAAGTGAAAAGTCTCAGTTGCCGTAGATTTCCGGCTTCAAAATGTCCACTAACAACGGCCTCTCAATTTCTTCCTCTTTTCAAGACTTGAGGAGGAAAAAAGAAGACATGTTTAACGAAGATTTTTCCTACAGAGAATCGGTAAGAGAACTTTTATTTTACAACTTTAGCTCATTCGAATTTTGGAAAGCTATGTTACGCATAGAGAGACTCTGAACGAAAAACTAAAACAGCAGTCATTACTCAAACCTACCGTTCATGTGTCCAGTAGGAAAGTTTCTTTGTGGTCGGATACTGGGATTTTCACTCTCTCCCGCCCTGATTCTCTCTCCGTTTCTGTTCAACTCCCATCTCCTTACAGATCCACGAAGTTCATTCTTCTCCGCCGGTTTCCTCGTGGACAAAGTTGACTTCGTTCCATTTTGATCAGGAAAAACAAGATCATCACTAACAGCACAATCACACAGAGTGTGCTAAAAAATTCGTGAATTTGAAGCATGGCTGTTCAAATGATTTCCTGCTAAAAGGCAGGCTGGCAGAAAAAAAAAACAATCTGTATGCCGGCTAAACGGTACCGTGAGTCTAACTTAAAATTGGCCCGATTAATGACAGATTTTCAGCTGCACCTTAACTAAATAGGTAAAATACCGAATCCCTGCCGATAAGATCAAGCAGTGATATATTGTTCAATTATTGTCTACTTTTTGCAAAAAGCAAAACATTCACGGTTTGAAAGCTTAACTGAAGCTTTAAAAAACGTCATGTCCGTCTAGTATTTGGTTAATTTAGCTTTACAAAATGACAGTCGATATCATTATCTCATGTTCAAACGTGGTGATTTACTGAAGAGCTATTCCCGTTAATTAAGATTTTGTTAGTTATGGCAGAGCCACTCGAAGGCCTCTCTTTCAACTTTGCCTTATTGTTTATTCACCGCTATATTTTCTTTATGATGATGTAACGCTCGCTGTATCCTGCAACAGACGAAATGCCTGCTCCTGAAGCTGTGTGTTCAATAAGATAAGTCACAAAATATTTTATATTCGTTTCAGGGTGATAAGAGTAAAACTAAACTTTTTTGCCTGCATATTTGCAGTTTAAAAACAATTATTCCTGGAGAGAAACGGATCCGGAGATGTTGACTAAAGAGAGAATACGCTGGCTATGAGCACCTCGGTATCACTAGTCGTAGTCTGAGGAGACGCGAAAAGAAACTGCTTAAATGTAGAATTCATCGAATTCATTAGTATGGTGTTTCACGCTGGAATCTACTCCCAATTGTAAAGACTGTTATTTAGTTTTCATTGATTTGCAAGAGTGAGTTAAAATTAACATTCCTTCTATTTTAGGTTGTAAGTTGATTGAGCTAGTCGGTGTTTGTACCGAAATAAAGTTTCATGTAAGCGTAAGCACGGGCAATCGATCGGGTAACTTTGGCGGCTTAAGCTTTTCCGTTGTTTAAATTGGCCGCCTATTCTGTTCAAAAAAAAGACAAGGATTGTTTTATGAGAAATCTACGCTTTGGTCTTCTTACGAGAATGCTTTTATCATACTCGATCCGTCACAGGAGAGATTCGATTCACTGTTCAACTAGTACGTATAAGCAAATTTGATGCGATGATGTGGCGTTTACTAGCGTTGCAAATATTATGCAAAGATCATGCGATCTTTGCCACTGAGCAAAACTGAGCAAATTTAGACAAAAGTGAAATGTTTCTTACATTTGCTCAACATTTGTTACTCAGGCAAATCCATTTTCCTTCGATAAATCAAACAATGAAATTTGACAATTTAATCACAAGTCAGGCGGTTCCGTAACCGCCTGATTGGCCATAACAATTTGGTTCAATGTCTTCTTTCGAGGGAATAAAAATGTTGCCGGATGAATAGAAAACCGATGACAATATGTTTTTTTAGCTTTTATTTGAGGTGTTCACCATTCCATAGTTCACGATCCTGCTATAATGCTGGCAGAAGCTAATCGCGTGATGAAGTCATACGGATATATATTTTTAATAAAAAAGGACCTTTGACACGTTGTTTTATTTACACTCCCGAGATGCGTCGAAATTTGTTAAGTGCAACGAACAAAGTGCCGGAGGCTTCAAGTTATACTGAGTAATTTGGCCTTGGTTGATGTCAAACTTACAATAGGCAGATGACTTGTATATTTTATTAAGAGACCTACTGGAACCGCTTTTTATTGACGAAAACATGATTTCCCCTCGACAATCCGGCATTAACATGATATCGTGACTCCTCCTTTGTTATGATTGTCTTATTTCAAAGACCCACGGCGGGCTTTACATGATTAATATCAGTATCAGAAATCGCTGCACAAGACAGTCCATTCAGACAATTTATTTCGCGTAGGTTCCTTACTTCCTGTCATCAAACTGTTTTTGGAAGCCATGCTTTTCTCTCAAGAGTTGTTCAACGCAGCATGTTTGATGTTTTTACTATGGATCCTATTTTACATGAGACTCATGGTTAAGCAGAGCTGTTCCGAGCGCAGCAAGGAAACAATCGACAACAGACTATAACAGCGAGGAGGCAAAATTAACGGCAAAATCCGATGAGAAATGAAGGACACCAAAATATTGAGAATGGAGAACACCAAAATATTGAGGTCGTTAGTAATAGAAGATACTCTGAAGAGCAAGATGAAGACCAAAGTTAGGAAAGTCCATTTTTGTTTTAATCATTCTTTTTACTCATTTCTTAAACTGAAATAACAACAATTAAGGTTTCCTTTTAATCGATTAATACCTATTACAGTTTTGCTTCCACTGTTCAAAGGAAAGAGTTAAGCACATTAGAATAAGCATTTGCATTGGAGTTTTCACCTAACTTTATTTAGAGGAGCTCATTAAACAGTCTCTGTGATATGTTGGATAACCTCAAACAGCTTCAAACAATTGTGTAAATCTGCTCTTCTCTTCAGTGCACAAGAACTGAAAAAGTAAACAAGTTCTGAGGCCGTTTTCTGTCTATTTTCTGGCTCTTTTAGATAAAGGAAGAAGGAAGGATTTTCTTGCGGGTTTTTTTTTTTTTCTTTTTCATACGGTTGTGGAAGGACTGAGGAATATTGTGTAGCGGAAGGTAATTCATTATGTGGATCAGTCAACCGTATTGGAATGCTCTTAGCTGATTTGATTATCGTTTTCCCTGGAAAAGATTTGGACATTTGTTCAATTGTACACGTTATTTCATAACTACAGACAAAATGATTGGCCAATGGAGGGTCGAATAAAGCTCTAAGTTAATTTAGTTTTAGAACTTATAAATTACCCACTATTCTACTCGACCGCCTACCAGAAAGAAGTGTAAACTACTGCATTATACTGGTTGGACTCTAGATAAACGAAGGTGAGTAAGTTTGTAACAAGAAAAACTAAGTCAGTTTTAATGTTTAGGCTTTGCACACGAGAGAATCCTTTCTTGCTCTTACCAACCATTTTCAGTGGAATGCTATTAGCCCTGACTTTTTCCCTATACATTTTTTATCAATCGGAATCTACACTAATTTCTAATTTCATAGCTACAAATAAAATTATTGACAAATTTAGGGTTGATATAGCTTTTGACAGCCAGTATTTAGTTAATTTAGTTTGAGAAATGATATGTTAACTTAAGCCCTTTGAATAGTATAACCTTTGTAAATATATCTTATTTGGGGAGCTGAAATATGATAGAGTGGAAAGTATTTCAACTCACCAAACTTTCCAAAGTTTCGCCTGAAGTGGAAGTCACAAACGCATGATGTTTCGTGAAAGATTGGAGCTTTGGCAAAATTCTTAAGTTGGATGTTTTATCGTACGGTTGCCTGCCAGCTTAGGGTCCCTCGGCAGGTCAACTTCCTAGACGTTCCTATATTCGTGGTCACAAAAGGCTATTTCAATAGGCAGTCTCTGATAGCGCTCCGATGTATTTTGGTTAAAAAAATCAATTTCTTTCAAACTTTGCCCATAAATCTGTATTAGTTTAAAAGTAATCTAAACCACCTTGGTTTTTCGAAATATTGTAAAATAATTTAAAGTTTTTCCGAGCGAAAATCGCTTCAGCGCTCAAAGGCCCGTCTGAACAGCGCCGATTTTCAAAAATGACACAAATTGAATTACTCGTCTTTTCACAAAAACCTTTTCTGAGGATCTTCTTTTACTTTGCACATTTAGACCGATCCTTTGTGGGAAAAAATCACAGAAGTTTTTCTTTTGTAACGATTTTACACTAAAAATTACTTTTCTCTTTGACACCTACTTTGCCTTTCCCGCCTTAATTTGAAAAGGTAGTCAGTCGTCGTAGAGTGAAATGTAATCTTTTTTTTTTTTTCGTGCCTGATTAATCTTTGATAAAAGGGGTTCCTTTTTATGGCTCTTAATTACCTATGTTGAGCCATGTGACAAAAAATGTTTTTCTCCCTCTAAATAACCTCCTCAGGGGCCTCACATAAACAAAAATGACTTGTTGAAAAATAACTATTATTTTAATTTCCCTTCATTTGTAAAACGTTAAAAACAAGGTAGAGGAGACAAGACAAACAATAGAGCTCACTTGTAGCTTGCCGCAGAGCACCAAATAAGTCACAATAGGGGTCAGCTTAAAAGTTTGAAAAGGATGCAAGCTGGATAGACCAATTTTATGAGAACTGTTCGAAATTGAACCGAATATTATTTCTTTGGCACGCATACAGGCTTCTTATAAACACTGCGCTTATGGCATTAGCAATATATAGATTTATATTTATATGTTGAGTAGAAAATTACGACGACTACGCTTTTATCCCTACAAGTTTTTTTCGTGATTGCTCACTCATCAGGGGATTTTATAATAAAATCGCAATAAAATCCCCTGATGAGTGAGCAATCACGAAACAGGCTTGTAGGGATAAAAATGTAGTCGTCATATTTTTCTACTCGACATGTATTGCGCTCTACTTTTATGTATCGAGCACTGCCATACGGAAAAATCGAAACGCAGGCTTCCTAAATTTATATCTATGTATAAATGTATTTGGAAAAATTTGCGCTCGGTGTGTATACATTTGCTAATAGTTCTTTCAGTGCTCAAATTTCGGTTCAATTTTGAACAGTTTTGTGATAGTCTGATGTTACTTTGTTGCTTAAAGTTTTAAATTCCTAATTCATATTTTAAATCCGTTGGCTATCGGTGCCACAACTGAGTACTGAGATAAACGTGCTCCAAAAATTTGAACAGCACACTTTTGAGTAACTGATTGGCACACTTCAATCTGCTGTTTACTTAAGCTCTATTTTGATAAAACAGTTTTTCAGAAATCACTTTTGGGATATATTGCATCAATTTAGCTTCTTGTTCAATTCTCTTCATTCCTCAAACAATTAACCATGCTTCTTATACTTCAGGAATTCTTTAGTTTATTTGTACCATTTTACTGCTAACGACCCTCTGTGTATCGATCAAATTAAACACAGCTGTGCTTCAAAGGGAACCCTTGGAAAATGATCGATATCGAGCACTCGCCAGAAGACCTGAAGTAATCAGAAACGGACGGAGAGTCTGGCTACGAGGAAGCGAAAATTATAGTGTTCGACTGAGGAAAAGTGTGCCACTGAACACGATCATAAACGTCAAGGCTGATACAGAATTTTGTTTTGTTTAATTTATTATAAACTGGAGAGGAAACTCTAGTCGTCAAAAAAACTTTGTTTCGTTTTATTCTGCACAGCATGTTTATCAGTCCTCATAATATTCCCCCATCATTTCAAGGAACAGTCTCTCTCGTCGAGTTAGACATCTAAAGTTCTGACCTTTGGTGGTATTGTTGTTTTTTTTTTCCCTTCGCAGACACGAGGGAAGAATAAGTCGTCCTTTCTCTTACGTGGTACCGAAGGGAAATGTGTTTAACACTGACTGTAATCGCTAGGTGGAAATTTGTGAAGTGCAACGAGTAAAATGGCCTTGATTAATATGAAACTTAAATTAGGCAGTGGACCAATGTATTGTATCAAGTGACCTGCTGAAACCGCTTTTTAAAATCATTACTTTACGTGACATTTATAATTGATTGTCTTATTTTAGACACACACGACGCGCTCTACAAGATTCAGTCCATTCAGACAATTTCGTACAGGTGCTCTTCTTCCTGCTATTAAACTGTTTTTGAAAACCATGTGTTTCTCTCAAGAGTTGTTCGATGTGGCATGTTTGATGTTTCTTCTTTGGATCTTGTTTTACATGAGACTGTTAAGCAGAGCTGTTCAGGCTCTAGAGCATCAAGGGAACGATCGACGATAGACTACATCAGCGACGAGGCAAGATCCAATGAGAAAGAGCACCAAAATATTGAGGTGGTTACTAATAGAAGATGCCCTGAAGAGCACGATGAACGCCAAAGTTAGGTAAGTCTTTTTTTTGTTTTAATCATTCTCCAGTTTTTCCTCATTCCGTAAACGGAAATGAAAGTTTCTTCGTAATTGATTAATACCTATTATAGTGTGCTTCCAGTGTTCAAAAGAAAGAGTTAAGCACACTTAGGCGTTCGCACATCTTTAATACCGTGGATTCTAAGCTTTCTGTCTAACCGCCGACAACGCGTTACTGGTTAGCTGGCTCGATTTCTGACTGGCTTCCAATATCTGCCGGCGTTTCCCAGGGAACAAAACTTAGCCCAATATTGTTTCTGGTAATGATCAACAACTTGAATATCTCAGATCCCGAATCCTGTGCTTGGAAGTATGTTGATGATGTAACGTTGTCCGAAGGACTTGTAAGGAACAGCAACTCAACCATCCAAACCAGTCTCTATCCCTTTCCCTCTTGGAGCTCTAGTAACTGGATGAAACTCAACGCTAAAAAGTGCAAAGAAATGCGGATTTGTTTCTTAAAGGACCCCATAGAATTCTCTCATTTGAACATCGACGATCAACAATTAGAGCTTGTAACTTCATATAAAGTACTTGGTTTGGTGATTCAGAATACTTTAAAATGGAACAATCATATTGAATATATAGTCCCCAAAGACTCTAAACACCTTCACATACTCCGAACACTCCGTCGAGGGGGCGTTGAGATTAATGATCTAATTACTATCTATACTGTTTTGATAAGATCTTTACTAGAATATTGCTGTGTAGTATATGGCACCACGCCCTACCCTCCTATCTCTCAAAGGAATTAGAACGCATACAGAAACGTGCTGCTAAAATTATAGCCCCAGCGTTTACTTATTTACAAGCTCTTCAGTTTTTAAACCTAAGAGCATTAGATGAAAGATGTAGGGAACTTTGTCTTAAATCTCTTGAAAAGATCTCAAGAGGAGGTCTTCTTGTTAAAAAAATCTCCCAGTGACAAGTCAGCACATGCATCACTATCAAACGCGACGCGCTAGCAAACATATATTGCCTAAACGCAGGACAGAAAGACTGCGTCGTAGTTTTTTCCCAAATACTAGCCTAGCTTTTAATAACTATTAGGCTTTTAGACTATATATACGCCCATTCAACTTGTATAAGCATAAACTTATTTGTAATTTTATTATAAAACCCATTGTAACCCAGTCCCTCTTTCATCAACTTTTGTAATTTTCCATGGTCGTATGATTGTAACCACATTGTAATTCAGATTAGCTGCGATGATGGTGGAATTAAACTTTTTTTTCTTCTTTCTTTCTTCTTCTTCTTTCTAACCGAAGACTGGCCGGAAAAACCACAAAAGATGTTTAATTACTTGCGAGCGAGCTCAAAGACTTATCTTCGTGCGTGTTCATGTGTAAAGCCATAAGAACCAGATTATTAGCCACAAAAATTAGTCTATCGGATTGTTATTTTTGTTTACACAGCAGAACAAAGAATATTCTCTTGAGACGTAACTGTGGCGGGCGCAATTCACATAAGCTATTTTTAATGCAACACTCGACAATTAGCTAATCAGGCTTTCATGCACTCTCTAAGTGGCCCATAAGATTGTTGTGGAAAGTTCATCAACATGAAGTGCCAGAAGCTTCCTGGCTGTCTCTTTTGGATCATGATTGTTGAGCGACGAAAATCAGTGCTACTTTTTACTTCTATGTCATGGAATCAATTTCAATCCAGCAGTCAGTTTTCTTTGGCAAGAATAAGATCTGTCAAAATCTATAAAATAGAGATAACCCTCTATAGCGTTTGCGGTGACCAAAAATCTAGATTCTCAAGAGCAAGGGCCGGGGGCGTCGCTCCAAAACGAGGTTAACGAGGTTTTTGGGGACAATTTTTACAGATCGAGATAACAAGCCAAAGTTGACAGTTTGCACAAATCTTTATTCTTGAAAGGCAATCGACCACGAACCACAATCAACGATGAAATCACGATTAATCTCACAATCAATCAATCTATCGATCGTAAACTGAAAAGAACAACACAACGAAGTTCTATCAATTTAATGAAATGTCGCGGAATACATAATCAGAGAATCGCGGGTAAAAAACTGGGCCCCGACGTCGATAACGAGATTAAAATGACACTGAAACAATGCAAATAAAACAGAACAAAAGTTGCGATACAAACTGCAAGAATTTTAGTGGCCGATTAACAGCCCACTATTTTTATCTAAATGGTGGGCGTTCACTTGCATTTGGTACAATTTTGGCTTTTAAATCTTAAATCAACAGAGAATACGGCAATACAACGGAATATCTGTTCGTATATTGTCGCCCAACACTGAAAAGACTAGACTAGAAAAACAAAGTTACAAAGGTACTCACATATCGGTCCCGCTTCTGCCAGAGGTTGAGAAAACGATAGGGCGAAAGTTTACCAAAACTACTCAAAAACTTACGAAGAACTGATTAAAGGGACGCTAAACTCGCCTTTTATATGCGCGTGGTGACGCTGAAGGGTCCGATTACAAAAACCAATAGAAATACAGAAAAACGGATAAACATTGTAATTATGTACGTATCAGAAATGGGCTCCTGGTACGTATCTATGATTTTTCTGAAATTAGTGATCTAATCAATAATCAATTTAAGAATGAGCTTTCTGGCTAATATCCCTAACTTAATTTGGGATTTAATTTGATCTCCCGAAATTAATTATTATTTGGGACTTAATTTGATCTCCCGAAATTAATTTGTCATGATTATCACTGGATCCTTCAAAGCTTTCCATTGCAGTTGAAACGGTTTACATACTGTTTCACTAGTCAATGGACTCTGCTAGTGTATACTTAACATGCGTCCCACCTTCAAAATCGTCAATTCAATCGATGCGCCCATTGGTTTACCGTCTGGAAAGTTGAAACTCTTCTCGATAGTTAAGAAAGACAAAACAAAACTGTTTTGAAGAATTTCGACTACTGTACTAACTATAACTTTTATCAAACTGTCACTAGTGCTGGCTTTTTTGGAGAGGGTGGGGAGACTAGACAAATAGAGAGAAATTCTGACAAAATTTCAAATATTTTCAAGTCATTAAGAGCTCTACGTACACTGTATTGTTTATGACTTGAACACCTGTTTCTTTTTTTAACATTTAGAAAAACAGTCAAATGGGAATCAGGCAAATTATTGTTACTTCCTTACTTTTATATTTGCGATTGTTTCGCGTTATAGTTAATTTGTAAGGGAAACATCCAGCGCTGTAGCGAATGATTGCATGATCCTCAAAGATATGAAATATCGATATCCTGTAAACTCAAATGTTTGCACTCATAAAGATCGGAAGCGAGCGTCAACCATGCGAAATAAAAAATGACAGGTGCCGTTGACCCCCCCTAAATCGAATCTTGAAAACAGTTCGAATCATTAGGAGATGAAAACGACTGACCAGAAATTAGGACTAAAACGGCGGTCGCTGTGCATTTGAAACAAATTTCACTGCCATGTCGAGCAGTCTGGTGAAAAAGGAACTTTTTTCAGAAGAGCTTTTTGAAGATGAGCTGTTGTTTAGTTGCATCCTAGTGCAAGGAAACTTCAACTGGAATGGCAGTCGTTTCGAATAAAGCTAAAAAAGGAAAAAAGAGATTTGAAATTTGCATTTGTGAAAGTAAAAAAGCAAGTAGACATCAATACATTTAAATCTTATAGCGCTATTTCTCACTCCCTAATAGGGCATGACACGAAAACAAAATGAAAAGAAGTGGTGTCTTTACAATTTGCTTCCCGGTTCCGGAGCTATTCAATGAGCCTTTGGTCGCAAATTTTTGCAACGTCTTCACTTTTTTCATGTGGGTGAAACCTAATATTTTGACTTCAGGATCATCTGAAAAAATCCTTTAAATAGTTAAAGTTGTAAAATTTTTAAGCTTTACGATATTTTCTTTTTTGTTTTAAATAATAGTCTTTCCACAACATTTTTTTGTTGATGTTGGATGGCAGCTTGTTCAGCGCTAAATGTTCCTTCTAAAGATATGACGTTCTCATAAGTTCAACCATCCTGTGACATTTTTGGTGTCAAGAATGATTTGCTTTAACAATCTTTGTGTTTTGTTAGTTAACCTAATACAAACCTAAAAAGTGCTGCTGTTTTCTGAGTTCTGAGATCATATCCTACTTATCTCCTCTTTTAGATATGGAAAGAAGTGTTTCCCGCGTGGTTCGACGGGGACTGAAGACTGCTGTGCAAAAGAGATTTTGTTTCATTCAAACAGCGAGAGACAGTTCATTTCATGGTACGACCATGTTGGAATACATTAGCCTATTTTGATTAACTTTCTGCCTGAGAAACATCTGTACATTTGTTTTAGTTTGAAACTTCAATTGTAAACGTTATTTTACGTTGTATTGTATTGGATAAACAACTGATAAAAGGTGAACAGTGTAAGAAGAAACAACAAATTCAACTGGTTAGTTTCGAAAAATAAAATTTAATGCATTGTAGACTCTACTCTACTGAATGCACTTTAGTTTAGGCAGTTTAATAGATATAATGCGCGCAGACATTGCCTGAGTGTTTAAAGTAGTATTAAAGTGGCAGATGAAGTTTGCGTAAGTGATTATTGAATGCTAAAATTAATTTTTTCCTTCCAGTAAACAGCTTGAGGGCTCTCTGACAAAAGTCGTGGAACGCTTACTTTAATTATTTGATGGGGAAGTGACGCATTCTACTAGCTCATTAGTACTAGAAACCTCATCAGGCTTTTCAAAGTATTGTATTTGAATTCATGGCCTATCCATTATCCATATTGACAACGAACTTCGAATCGTTGAAATAACCCGTAATCATGTTTCGTGTTTAACAAAATTAAAAGTTAAAAGTTAAGGGCTCACTCGCACTTAAAAGTTAAGGGCCCACTCGCACTCGCAGACAAGACTAGAATTGTCCCGACAATCCCTAATACTAGCTTCAAGACCTACACCAACTATAAAAAATTTTTTCGTAGAAAAGTGACGTTTTTTGACATTTCAGACATTTAATCGTTTCATGATGAAAGCAAAATATCATCACAGCCCGGCTGACAGCACGCAGACAGTGGTCAGCTGGTTGCAAACAGGGTCACGCCGGATTGTCAAAACAATGGAACACGGAACATTAGCAAACTAATACGATGTACCAGAACAAAAGATGATATCAGGTGTTTTGTTTCATATCACGATGTTTAACGCCCCCACCACACCACTGTTTTCCACTTGATTTTCCGACGGTGCTCATGGCTGTTGGCGTTTGATGATAATCCCCTATTTGGTAACTTCTCTGCCTCGACATCTAAAGTGATTCATATTGGGGGAAGTCGCAGCACAAGACGGTCCGTTTAGACAATTACGAGCAAGTTCCTTGACTTCTTTCAGAAATACCATGCATGTCTCTCAAGAGTGGTTCAACGTAGCATGTTTGATGTTATTTCTTTGCATCATGTTTTACATGAAAATGTTAAGCAGAATTGTTCAGATTCGAGAGCAGCAAGAAAACAACCGACAACAGACTTTACTTGCGATGAGGCAAAATCCGATGAGAAATGAAGAGCAACAGAATATTGAGGTGGTTACTAGTAAAAATTATCCTGAAGAACACTATGAACGCCCAAGTTAGGTAAGTCGATTCCAGTATATTTGAAAAAAAAACTCTTTATTACATTTCTACAACAGAAAGGTAAACAGTAACAATCCTTGTATTCTGTTCAGGTTGATCCAATACAAACCTAAAAAGTGCTGCTTTCTTCTGAGTTCTGAGTTCATTTCCTACTTGTTTCCTCTTTTAGATATGGAAAGAAGAGTTTTCCCGCGTGGTTCTTCGAGGACTGAGGATTTTTCAGTGTAGAAGAAATTTTGTTCAATCCAAACGGCGGGAGACAGTTTATTTCGTAGTACAACCATGTTGGAATACTTTAGAAAATTTTGCTTGACTTTCCCCCTGTGAAACATCGTTACATTCGTTTTAGTCCGAATCTTCAATTGAAAGCGTTTTTTCATACTGTATTTTACTGGATAGATACTTAAAACATATGATCCAGTTGACCAATCAATAATTGCTGTTTAAATCACTCTAGTTCTCCTTTTCTTTTAGTTATCTGCGAAGATAAGAAACAGTGCAAAAGGAAATAGAGAGGCTTTCTTGGAATTTTGCCTTTTCTTTGCGGCTTCTAGGGCAGCACGCCCCAGTACATGTAAATCTTTCTCAAAGCACCAAGAAAGTGACTCAAAGGTTTCCATCACTATAGATTAACAACACTTTGTGATTTCTGTGGAACCAATGAAGGACTTTGTCGAGCACAACTTTACCTTTCCTCGTTCAGAGAAAGCTCGCTCCACGTCATCAAGGTTGTAAGTGGATATATGAGAGAAAATTCGCAAGGTAGCGCTAGCGGAAGCTTTTCGAATTCGTCATGTGCACATTGTGGACTTCCTGCCCAATGTCTTGAAGGGTCAGTTTTTCCATCGACCACCGAGATGAAAGCTATAATCGATCCTGTCTTAATTGACTTCGGTAAAAGCTTGCTCATGACTAGTCTCAAAGATCCAAAAAATTGTCTTTGCAGCAACAGGAAAAGTACCTGAAAGAATTTCCGCATATTGTGCACGAGTCGTTCAGGTTCACTGAACTCGTGCAGCTAAGCTGTTTTTGTTGCATGCGTCAACGCCACTTATGAATAAATAAGCAGACAAATGGTGGGTGGAAATGTTGCGTAGAAAATAGACAAGAGATTCAACTTGTTAATAATTTAAGCAAAATGATAAAAGTCAGTATGTTAGCACCTTCGCGTGAAAAATGGAGATAACGCTTTTAAAACCCTGAAAAGTACAGATTGGATTTAAGACAAGGGAAAGGATGAGGTCGTTATTTAGACAACGGCGCTGAAAATCAGAGGACACTCAAAGCGGCCTCTTACTCAATACTTCTTCGTCTTTTAGTAAAAACTTTTTATATCATTCTCGTAAGCGTCTTCATCGCGAAGTATTCCTTTCCCATCTGTTCGCATTGGAAAATGTGACCGCAATTTACCGTATACGTAGGGGATGTACAAATTGTTTTATGAGATACTTACGCTTTGGTTTTCTAACGAGAAGTGCTTTTATTATATTCGATCCGTCACAGTAGAGATTCGATTCATTGTTAACTAGTTTTGTAATCGTTTTGCCACAACCCAGACTGGCGCAACGTTGTTAGCTGCGAATAATTGCTCCACTTTGCGGTGAGATAAATGACTGTACTTAAACTACCGATGTCTGAGTTGACATACGTAAATACGTAAATGCGTAAATTGACGCTCCCCCTTAGGGGCTTTTCAGCGACAATATAAACTAAGTACTTGAGAATCATCACTGGCAGGGGGCAGACCAGTGGGCTATTTACAGAGCGCAGCCGAGGAGTTGAACTGGGGGCAACCGAGAACAACTAGGGGGCAACCAAGAACTAATCCACAGAGGACGCTCAAAGCGGCCTCTTACTCTATACTCCTACATCTTTTATTTAAAACTTTTTATATCATTCTCGTAACCGTCTCCATCGCGCAGTATTCCTTTCCCATCTACTCGCATTGGAAAATATGACCGTAATTTACGCGTAGGGGATGTCCATACTGTTTTATGAGATATTTACGCTTTGGTTTTCTAACGAGAAGTGCTTTTATTATCGATCCGTCACAGTAGAGATTGGATTCATTGTTAACTAGTTTTGTACCCGTTTTGCCACAGCCCAGACTGGCGCAATATTGTTAGGTGCGAATAATTGCTCCACTTTGCGGTGAGATAAATGACTGTACTTAAAATACCGACGTCTCAGTTGACATACGTAAATACGTAAATTCACGCTCTTCCTTAGGGGATTTTCAGCCTCAATGTAAACTAACTAAGTGCATAAAGACCCCCACTGGCAGGGGGCAGACCAGTGGGCTATTTACACAGCGCAGCCGAGGAGTTCAACTAGGGGCAACAGAGAACCGGATCCACTAAGTGGCAGGGTGGAGGATTTGAACCTGAGACACCAGATTACAAGTCCAGCACCCTAACCATTTGGCCACGTCACCTCCTGACGTGGGTCCTTGTGACTGATCCGTATAGCAACCTAATACACTCGGTAAAGCTAAGAGTTTGGTGATCAGAAGACAGGCATTTGTTTCAGATAAGTCAGTCAGATGACTTTGGCTGGGATATGTGATTGGCTGTGCCTGAGTCTTAAATATTTTATTTGAATTCCGACCACTAAGCCAATATTAAAACCTATATTCTGCATACGGTTTGTTCTGTCACTACCAAAGTCTATTTCATGCTTTTATTTCAAGACTTTTTCAGCCTGCTTTGTGCCACTGCACTGTTCATGGGTCTGTATTTATTGATGAAAATGGCGGAAATACAATTGCATCAGAGCGAATGGATGGCAAATAATGAACATCACGCATCACTGAAGAGCGGAGTTGAGCAGCCACGGAGATAGAAGATGGACAAGAGAGAGTGATAATTACAGTGTTTGCCTACCAAAGAGAAACCATCCTATGGAACATGATGAACGTCAGGATTGGTACAGTATTTTTCTAAATTTTTTCTGTTTTTGTTTTTTTTCCTTTTCTTAGTTGGAGAGATAACAGTTATTGAAACTGTACATTGCCGAGTGACCCGGCAATGTGGGTCTCTTTTCACTTTTCCTCTACTGATCATGCTCAGCCGTCCTCGGCAATACGGAATGTTACTTTCTTGCATGAAACTTAAAAAAAGTCTCTGAACCTTTTCTTATGATATTTTCCCTTGTAGGTAAAAGACGAAGGAAATCAGAAAAAGTCGCCTGGAGGCATCCAGAAAATCCATAGTTTGAGCGGGTGTTAACAATTTATGGAAATTTGTTGTTCTTGGTGTTGTTATGTATTATTAATTTGAAGACAATCATTTTTGTAGAGAAACGGTTGAAGAGAGATAGTTAGCATCATCAAGGTATCATCAATTATTTATTTAAGGATACTTTGAAGAAAACTGACTCGGAGTTTATGGACCCACTAAATGAGTTGTTACCGTACATACTTTGGTAGATTGCAAAGCTGGTTAGTACTTTTTTAGGTTGTAAGGAGGCATAAATACACTTTGGCACAAACCTTGTATTCTATCTGGTGAACACTTTTAAACAACCTCATTCCCAGGGTCTCTCATCTTCCAGCCCCCTGGGAACGATGTTGCGCTTTTAAACAGATTCGTGTTTTCGTAATCTTGATCATGTCACCAGCTGCAGTTGTCAATGTAGCCTCAAGCTAAACTGACAACTCGTGACATGATTGATTAAGCCTCGACGGATGTTGATGTTTGATGTACTGAAGGGTTTTTCCCGTCAAGTTCACTTGTTCCACACGATTGCACTTTGAACTACCTTAATTTCGACTTCTCCTAGATATTTTCTTGTGTTTCCATGAAGGAAATGCATTGAAAACTTCTGAGATGACCGAGAAATAAGATAAGATGATTTGTAGCTTTTCTGAGGGAAGTTCAATACAATTATCCAGTTGTGCAAGTAGATCATGAGCCGGTAGGTACGAATAAAAGGAAACAGTTCTCAGTGACCTTTCAAGCGAATCAGGAAATGATCAAATATGGTGGCAATGAGCTTGTAGAAAGTTCTCGTAGTTTTACCGAGATTTTTGCGTCAATTTTTATCGGAAAACAACAGCGCCAAAATTAAGTACCAGTTGCAGGATTGCCAAGTCACGGAAAGGATATAATGCCTGAAAATTCAGACACTTTCTTCAAAGATATATTTTGATAAGGTCCTAAGATAAAACTTTAGAAGAGTCTTAAGGGATGTCCTCACTATGAAGAGAAAGTAGTTGAGCCCAGCAAGGTTTATTTCGATTTTGATAACCTGCCTCAGAAAATTTCTTGGACAATCATCATGGGGTTACAATTCGAGAATTTTCCAGTCTTTCTTCTGAAATACCTCGAACTCATCAGAAGTTCTTTTTTTAGATACTTCAAGCACTCGAAATCGAAAGTTCTGGTCCGTCATGTGATGATTAATGATTCTGGAAAGAACGAAATATTAATTAGAATGCACATGATACGAAATGTTTTTCCCTTGTTTTTGTTTCTTTGATATGTGTTAAAATACAATACTGAGGTTTAAAATTTTTGTTGACTGATCCGCTTTTTTGTGTTCAGGAATACCGCTCATCTGGCCTGAAAATTGTGACAAGGACGCACGGCCAAAAAGCCACATGGTTTTTTCGTGAAGTCAGTTGAATTGACTCAAGACCAGACATGACGGAGAACAAGAGGAAAACAGTGAAGAAAGGAAGACGATATTGTGAAGCTGGAACGCCGAACAGTCAAAGTTGAATGATGAATTCGATACATAAACCGGTATTTCGATGCCTATTTTTCATTCGGATCCCACTTTCAGGGAAAAATGGTGAAATTCGTCCAGAAAGACCGTGTTGATTTTGGCCAGCCATTGAGTAAATATGCGTTGCTTTGTTCGGCTTAATTTGGGCAAAGTTGCTCTGACAACAGCCTGGCAAAATACACTGAAGGAAGAAAGTAACATGAATATTGTTTTGTCAAATTTAACCAGTTTTCGTTTATTTATGTTTCAAAGAATCAATCAGCGGGAAAAAAATTCGTGTCATATGCATTTTGAATTAACGCTTCACTCGGTTTGTCCTACAATTTAGGGACAAAATTTATAGGAGAGTAAACCATTTAATTGTCAATCGACTGTGCAATGTATAATACGGAGCGAAAGATTACCAGTTCATCGTCACTGTTATTGTGAACCAAATTGAACTCGAAACTTGTAGTGTCCATTGGAGCACCAGCAAAAAAACCAGCTCCTCTGTAAACCCTACATAGACAGACGCTTGAAAAACCCTCCAATGGATTCCTTGTATGCTCATTCTTTCTAACCGGTGAACTGACACAAATAATAATGACTTCTACTTTCTTTGCATCATGTGCGTTAAGAACGAGTGAAAATTACGACCGGCTGACCACAAACAAAACTGACTTGTTATTCATTGCATTTGACACTTGAGACACTAGCTGAAATGATGCGTACGCTGCTAAAGATAGAATACTGTGGCGGTACTTGTTTGTTTACCTAATAAGAATAATGAAACTGATTTCTCAATATGGAATAAACTTATTGCTGTATTTGTTGAGTTAAGTTTGTGCCGCTCAGTCACCAATACAGATTTTTCCGACTGTTTAAACTGCTCTATAGGCTTTTTTTTTTTTTTTTTTTTACGTTCCACTTATTTCTTCGTCAGCAGGGAAGTAGATTTTGGACAAGCTACTGAATGTGAAATCAAATGGAAAAGGAAAGTAATTTTGGAACTAATCTATGACAACAGATTAGAAACAGTTAATAATTTCTTGACCAAGGCGTGGGTCACGCTTGAGAAGAATTTACCTTTTTTTTCTGAGAAAAAATGCCACAGAGAACGAAAACATTTTGATCTTATTCAAATCGTACATACATCCGCTTTTACTTCTGCGGCTGTGCATGCCCTCGGGGCAATCATTTCCGGATGATTTCAGTCAGATGACTTTGGCCGGGATATGGGACTGCTGTGCCTGAGTCTTTTGTTTTGTTTGTTTTTGTTTTTGTTTGTTTTGTTCACCTACTTGTTTAAATTTCACTTAGCACAGTGTAGAACTCAGCATACGGTTTGATCTTTCACTAATGAAGTCTTTCGACAACCGTGATGCCTTTCTTTCAAGAGTTTTTCAGCCTACTTTGTGCCATTGCACTGTTCATGGTGCTGTATTTATTGATGAAAGTAGAAACGGAACTTCGACAGAGCGAACGGATGGCGAATAATGAACATCGCGCATCACTGAGAAGAGCGGAGCTGAGCAGATACGGAGATAGAAGATGGACAAGAGAGGGCGAAAATCACAGGGTCCGCCTACCGCGAAGAAACCATCCCATGGAACATGATGAACGTCAGGATTGGTACAGTATTTTTCTAACTTTTTCTCGGTTTTTGTTTTTTCCTTTTTAGTCGGAGAGAACTGTACACCCGGCAATACAGGTCTCCTTTCATTTTCTTCTACTGATTATGTCCAGCCATCCTATGCAAAGCGGCCTCGTTAATTTATTTCACGAGACTTAAAAAACAGTTTCTGAACTTTTTCTTGTAAATTTTTTTACTCTTGTAGGTAGGAGAGGAAGCAAATCAGAAAAAATCGTCCACGGACACCCAGGAATCCATGGTTTCAGCGAGTACAAAAGGCTTATGGAAAGTTTTTGCTCTTGGCGTTGCTTATGTATTCGTAATTTAAAAACAATCATTTCTGCAGAGAAACGGTTGAATATCATAAAGGTATCATCAAGTATTTGTCTAAGAATATTTTGTAGGAAACTGACATGTAGTCCATTGACCACCAACTGAGGAGTTACTGTGAATACTAGCCTTTCTATTGACTATAAAGCCTACTTCAAGTTGAACTTTCCCAGGTTGTAATTAAGGAGCCAATAAATGCACGTTCACACAAACTTTGTATCGAATAAGGGTAACGCTTGTAAAGAGATTCACGTTTTCGTAATCTCGAGCAATGTTCATGTCACCACTTGTCAGTTTAGCCGTCAAGGATTCGGCTGATGAAGGCGTTTTCCAGTCGGTTCCGCTTTTACGGTTACACTTCCATTTCGAATTTTCCCAGGTATCTTCTTGTGTTAAGGTATAAAGGAAATTCTTTATAAATTTCCGAGAGGACTAAGAAATAAGATGAGATGACTTTTTAGGATAGTTTGATACAATTATTGTGCAAAGAGTGGATTGGATCATGGGCCCGTTCACACAAACTTTGTATCGAATAAGGGTAACGCTTGTAAAGGGATTCACGTTTTCGTAACCTCGAGAATTTTCATGTCACCACTTGTCAGTTTAGCCGTAAAAGATTCGGCTGATGAAGGGGTTTTCCCGTCGGTCCACTTTTACGGTTACACTTCCGTTTCGAATTTTCCCAGGTATCTTCTTGTGTCAAGGTATAAAGGAAATTCTTTATAAACTTCCGAGAGGACTAAGAAATAAGATGAGATGACTTTTCAGGATAGTTTGATACAATTATTGTGCAAAGAGTCATAAGTGCATTGGATCATGGGTCCATTCACTGGAAAAAAAAGAAAACGGTTCTCAGTGATCTGTCAAGCGAATCAGGAAATGATCAAATATGATGGCAACGAGCTTGTAGAAAGTTCTCGTAGCTTTACCGAGGCTTTTACGTCTATTTTAATTGATGAGGAAACAAAAGCGTCAGTATTTACTTCAAGTTGCAATTCTGCCAAGTCATCAAAAGGATAAAATTTCTGAAAAGTCAGACGCTTTCTTACACAAGATAAGGTCTCCACATGATATCACTTCGAAGAGGAAAAGTATTTGAGCCCACCATAACGTTTATTCTGATTTTGCTAACTTGTTCTAGAAAATTTCTTGGACAACCCGGGATGACTACAATTCGAGAATTTTCCAGTCTCCTTTATTAAAGACTTCAAACTCCCTACGCCTCCGTAAAACGAATTCGTCACGCTCCACGATAAATAAAAACGTACAGAGTTTAAAAATAGGCGCAAGGAAGAGAGGATACGTAGATGAAGGTTTAGAGAGACCTATCTCGTCTTGAGTTGTTTTCTAAGGAAGAGGAAAGTATACCCAGCGGCCTGCTGAGTATATCTTGATTTGGCTTGAATCCAAAGTGGTATCGGCTCTTTGTTTCTAGATTTTCGAAAAGTCTAGAAACAAAGGGCCGATACCACTTTGGATTCAAGCCAAATCGTACATAATTTCGCTTTTACTTCTGTGGTTTTGCGTGCCCTTGGGCAATTATTTCAGGGTAAAGCGGATAACCTCAATCTGATGACTTTAGCTTTGGTTAATGAGTGTTTTGAAACTCTTTGCAGTGGCAATTTACATTATCAACTCAGTTGATAAAACCAAAATTACCTTGTGACTAGGCGCAAAGATTACCCGAAGGCTAATAAACTGACAATCTGTACAAGCTACTTCTACAGCCTAAATTCCACAATTTTAATTTAATAGGTTTAATTAGCATATAAATTACAGTAAGAGATCATTTTAAAAAGGTCAGCCTGTGTCATTCACGCTGGGGGAGCTCAGCCAGCTGCCAAGTTTAACAAACAACAAGGACGTAGTAAAACAAAGGATATTGTGGGAAAAACAATTGCAATTTCTCAGCGAATAACTTAGTACTCCTTCAACTTGCTTTCAATACCGACGTTATCGTTTTGTCTTCAAAGTAGACGAATAGACTACCCGAAGGTTTGCAAAGCCACACTCTGCACAGCCATAGCTCTACAACTAAAGTAAAAATTAACATATAAATCAGGAGAACTGAAGACTCGTTCGCTTTCAATCCCAGCCCTACGGGGTGACATTTAACAGACCACAAGGACGTGGCAAACAAAATATGTTACATTACAATCACTCAACGCGTGCTTTATGTTTAGTTTAGCTCTAGGTTCACGTCTCTGTAGATGGGTCGAAATTCAGTAATTTACTTCAAATGAACTCTCTCGAGAAAAATAAAATCAACCGTCTTTAAAATTTTATTTCGAAAAAATGCTATTTTTATCTTATTGAACGTTTTGTTGTGTAGTCTCGCTGAGCATTTTTACGATTTGTGCTGTATTTTAACACATCAAACTATTATTTCAGTACGGGCGAATTTCGCGGATATTTATTTACGGTTCTCTGGAGTACAAATATCGTGTGATATTTGTACTCGATTCGCGCGTTATTTGTACTCTACATTGTGCAGTCAGTTGGATAATAAAATCATTTAAATCATTTGGAAACATTGACTCCGCCCCGTCAGCGCGTATGTAAGATCATGTGACATCTGAGATCTCGCACTGATCTTGCAAATTGTTGGAAGTCGCGACACAAGACGGTCCGTTTCGTCAATTTCACTCCGCAAGTTCCTTGAATTCTTGTAAATATACCATGCCTTTCTCTCAAGAGTGGTTCAACGTAGTATGTTTGATGTTCATGCTTTGGATCCTGTGTTATGCAAGACTGTTAAGCAGAGCTGTTCAGGTTCGAGTGCATCAAGAGGGGAACAATCGACAACAGACCACACCAGCACCAGCGACGAGGCAAAATTCAACGAGAAATGAGGAAAACCAAAATATAGAGGTCGTTACCAGTAAAAAATACCCCGAAGTACACGATGAACGCCAAAGTTAGGTAAATCGATTCCTTTTTTAGAAAAAAACTTTCTAAATTCTTTATTCCATTTCCACAACAGAAAGGAAAACAGTTTAGGTTGTCCTGATGATTATCCTTGTTATAGTTTTCTTTCAAGTGTTTGGAGGAAAGACGGTTAAGCAAAGTGGAGTCAAAACATTTCCATGAGCCGTAGTTTCAATTAATTTTATTGAGAGGAGTTTTTTTAACAAATCCTTGCGTTTTGTTAGTTAACCTCATGCAATTATACAAAACTGTTGATCTCCTCGGTGCAAAAGAACTGAGTGCGCAAACAAGTTCGGAGATAATTATATTTCTTAGTTGTTTCCTCTTTTAGATGTGGAAAGAAGTGTTTCCCGCATGGTTCTTCGAGGATTGAGGAATGTTGTGTAGAAATTTTGTTTAATTCAAACAGCGGGAGACAGTTTCGTGGTACAACTGTGTTGGAATGCTTTGGCGAGTTTCTCCCTGAGAAAACATTGGTACATTTGTTTCGGCTGAATCTTCAGTTGTAAACGTTATTTCATTAGTATTGTATGATACTGGATAGACACTAGATAAAAGAACTGAGGTGAATCAGTATGTGAGAAATAATTCAGTTCAATGTTTTTAGCTCTACATAATAGAAGCTGAATTGTCATATGGTCAAGTAAGTGTATCAAGAGCTCTTTCCGTAAACACAAGAGGGCTTTCTTTTCTTAACAATATTAATATCCTTTTAGACATACATGTATATAACTTGGCGGTTAAAAGTTGTGATGACCCATTTTGTCACGCCAATTTTTTTAGTCCGGAAGACGTGGGAAAGCTTGTTGTAATTTTCCATGAAGCTTGATGTTTCTTAGATGCAGCTTTATTGTCTTGATGTTCTTTTTTTTTTTTTTTTTTTTAATATCTTGTATCAGTTCTTTCTCCCATGCCTCCATTCAAGCGGCTCGCGTGCGTTTTTGTATTTTCCATCCTGTAACTTCATGTAACTAGTTCCGCGACAACCTTTGATGATGACCGTTTGACGTTCTCTAGGCGCAATTGCAACAACCCACACATCCCGAATGTGAGAAATTTCCAATGAAACGTCTGCGCACTTGCTAAAAATTATCCGACAAAAAGTGCAAGCTGCGCACCTAAGCGGTGTATTTTAAAATCGCTGGTAAACCGAGATACTTCATTCGATTGGCTGTTTTGTTATGAGAACAATACAAACAACCGTGACCTTGTTCTTAGATCTTCGCTATATTCCATTTTTGCACTGGTATTTGTGACTTTAAATAAATATATCAAGAGACATATGGTCAATTCTTAGAAAAATGCAGTGCAGGCGCACTGATCATTGCCATGGAGTTTTAAGCTTCATATGGTTCGCAAAGGACGAAATCTTCACATACATTGACGGTTTTGATCTAAACTGGAATGCTGCCACACTTTTCGTATTTCCACCAGGTTCCATGTGGCCCCAATTTCCTTTTTTTTCTTTGATTTTGAACACCTGAACAGATTTTATTTTGAATACCTGCCCACTTAATGTTTTCAGATGAGCATTTGCTTACTGGCTGTGTTTAATGTTTACAGTCTCCTGTTGCAGACTTGTCAATAAAATGTTTTCCTTTTTGAAAGCAAATTAATAATTACTGGGGTCATAATAACAACAAGAAATGATGAATAATAGAGCATCTGATTGGACTTTATTGTGTTAAAGGACTGAAATGAAGCATCTACCTGCGGGAGCAGGTGCTTTGAAATTGATTTAGGAACGCGATAAACTGCCCTGTAATTTTAAGCAGAACTGGTGGCAACTGATTCCGTCTCGTTCATGACATCTCTTGTGAATGATATGGCCTAGAAAGTTCTCGTAGCTTTATAGGCCTTCGGTTTGGCTACCTATGTATCCACCGCGATATAGAAAGCAACAAAGTCGGTATGTAATGAAAGTTATAAGGCTCTTAAGTCATCAAATTTTTGAAATGATAATCAAGTTTTATCAACTGACCGTAAAGAGTTTAAATATTAACTCTTTGCGGTGGCCAATTTACTTTATCAACTCAGTTGACAAAAACCTAATTGTCTTGTTATACGACCCCTACGACCGTCGGTGGGGTCGTATAGTATAATGGCGCAGCACCACTAAACTAACCCCCCGCTATAAATTTATAAGATGTCTTAAAATTTAAAGAGATTTTCTATAATATAACTTTTGCAGGATGAGGTCTTGTAGCTTTACAAGTCTTCAGGCGGCATTTAATGAAAGTTGAAAGGCTCTCAAGTCATCAAATTTATAACCTGATAATTAGGTTTTATCAACTGACCGTAAAGAGTTTTCTCTTTGCGGTGGCCAATTTACTTTATCAACTCAGTTGACAAAAACTTAATTGTCTTGTTATACTTCCCCACTGACGCAGCACCACTAAACTTACCCCCTCTTTTAATTCATGAAATTTCAGAAAATTTAGAGATGTTTACTAAAATACATGTTATGCAGGAGTGAGGTCTTGAAGCTTTACAAGTCTCCGGGATTTCTCTGTTTGATGGAGTGAAAGTAGTTAAGCTCAGCATAAGGTTTCTTCCGGCTTTGCTGTCGTAAGAAGATTTTTCGGACAACCAAGACTACAATAGTAATCTGTAAGATTTCACTTTAAAGATAAAAGTAATCAGCACTGATGCGAATCAAATGGTAAAAAGTTCTAAGTAAGCATTAACGACTCTCCAAGTTGTATTAAACAAAGAAATTTGACAATTGAAAAGTGCCTTGAGCTTCAAAGTTATGGTTAGCACAATAGGCTGCTGAACTGTATAGATATTTTGTGACCCACTGAAACCGCATTTTCAAAAGCAATCATGATTTACGTGCATACAAAGTCTGAAAAACCACCACTGACGAAATGTCGCGACCCTCTCTTTGTTTTGTTTGGTCTTGTCTTAAAGACAAGAGCTTTTGTAAATTAAAAGAAAACAACATGATGATCCCATTACTTTCTCTCGACTTGTCTCAGTTTGAGTTTTTTTTTTAAATTAGAGCCCCTATACAACGAATCTAAATATGGCGAATGGCGCAGAGAGATTGGGCATTGCGTCACGTAAACAAGGCTGGTCAGTCGTCAGCATTGCAAACATGCACATATGTTTATATCCGTCGAATTGGTTTTATACGAAGCTTTTTATTGATTTATATCGAGATCAAGCTCGTTCAAACTGTGCCTTCACACTGCTGCGTTGTAGGTTGCACTCAGAGAAGTTACAAGTCGGGAAAAGGCGAAAGAGTTTCGTTTTTCAACTTCCCAAAGGAGCGTTTAAGGAAAAACAATGGATCCACGCCATTCGACGCGACGAAGGGAGGGATTTCCAAGTAACTGACAAAACTAAAGTTTAGATATATCAACAAAGTTGAAATGGTAAATTGGCCACTGTAACGATTACAAAAGCTGACGTTTCGAGCGTTAGCCCTTCAAACTAAAGTTTGCTCAGTTGCTAAATTTCAAGCCCTCTGATCTTAGAAACATTAACTGGACGGGTTCATCCATTGGAAGCGTCAGTTCCGTCGAGATTTATCCTGTAATACAGGTGCAAATTGCATGGATAACACTTCCAAAAATGATCGACAGAGCTACTTTTATGTTAAGGGGGTGGGTCGTTTTTTCTAAAGCTATGGTAGCAACGTGCTTTAAAATAAGATAAATTTGAGTCACTAGCAGTTTCAATGTCTTTCAAATAGCGATCTATTTCGAATGTCATCGCTTTCCTAGTACATGTCGGCACAGAATGATTATTACTTGGGTCAAGATTCTTCCCTGTCTAGGCAATATGCAAATTCATTTCACCTCTTGTGAAAAATGGCCTCCTTTGAAGACTTTTACCCCATCCATCTTTAGGATACAAGGGTGTAAGAGAGCAATCTCACTTGTCACTTGGATTGTTGTGCGCTGTTTTTAATCGTTTACGTTTTTTGTATATCTTGTCGTCATCTGGGTCGATCACATTTTTATCTCTGCCGGATTTAGTGTATCCTTCGACTTTGTAAAAAAAAGTTCCCTTATATAAATCTAAAGCAGCAAAACAATAAATAACATTGTACATTTGAAATGACTGCTGGTATTGGGTGATTTCTAACTAACAAACTCGTATTAAGAGAAGATTGACAAGTTTGACGAGTGAAGATGCGCGAAACGGTCTAATTTTTACTGGTAATCCAACTATAACAATTCTATAATATTGCTGACTTTTATAAAATGATAATCCCCTTTTTTTTTCTTAATATCAAACTGCAATCGCTTCGAATGTATCAACTATCTCTGAAAGTAAAGCTTACAACAATGCGAGTGATATTATCAGTCTGTCTCGCCTATCGCTTAACAAGTTGTGCCTTCGTTTTGAGACCTTTCAATGAATCTCCACGACATTTTGAGCCGGAAACGAAGCTCGTCGTTCTTCAGAGAACAGGGCTGTCTTCCACAGAGGCTAGCTCCCACAACATCTTCCGCAGTAAGATCAGTTTCCATGCTTTCAGCAAAAATATCAAAGACGGCGGGAATTCGGCGGGAAAACTTGACGACTGACCAAGCCTCGTGTACGTGACGTAAGGCCCATTCTCCCCGCGCCGTCCTCCATATTTAGATTCGGTGCATTTACTGCAATTTTCCTATCAATCAAATCACAATGACTGGTATGACTAAAACAGATAAAGATCCGCCTTTGTAAGTTATTCCTACAGTTATAATTGTTGATCATCTTCCGAAATAAACCAAACAGTCACGCCGCTTCAATTCAAGAATTCCTTGGCGTACTCTGTGTCGTTTTATTGCTGATTGTTAGGCCTAGCAACAAGTTGCCGATGAATCCCAAAAAAGTTGCCGATAAAAGTGTCTAAAGTTGCCAAAAAGTTGCTATTTTTTTCAAAACGTTGCCGAAAAGTTGCCAAAATTTTCTGCTTTTCGTACCTTTTTTGGGTGTTAAAAATTAAAAATTCACACATTGCTTCTTATCAAAACTTTATTTGTCAAAGTCCAATGATAATATCAGAGGTTCTTTCCATTTCCCTTGATCAACAAATAGTCACTGTAATTGTCCGCCATCTTGAAAAACGTGCAACGTGATACCGCTAACCTCGTGAAAAGGCATCACAAAAATCAACCTGAAATATTAGTCATTCTGCAAGGAATGACTAATATTTTGTATACGTAGAGTCCGGCGGGGAAGGAATTGAGAGCACGGTGTCAGCGGACATTCTGATGCCGGAAACCTAATTTGTGTGACTGAAACTTTTTACTTCGCATTCCTTAATAATTAAGTGAACATTCGCTTACTTTACTTTTAGATGCATCGAAGTTTATTGCGGTGTTAAGTTTCCATTTTTTTGTAAGGGTAATACGCACTATAGTGAAGAATACGTGTAACTATATAAGTTCACGCGCATTACCATTGTTAAAGTATGTTGTTGCGTGTTTCGCGCGGAAGTAGTACGCTTTGTGGAACGCTGTCTCCGCAATTATCTTGCTAATCACTACTAAGGTCAAGAGGAAACTTACTTGAAAGGATCAAGGATATTGTTTAGATTCTCAATGTTTGATTCAAGATAAAAGCAGGATTTAAAACGTCGCAACCCCATTACTTGGATAACGTTCTTGTGAAAGAACCCTCGGAAATTTTAATTTGCTCCGTGATATTTACCTATACCAATTCATTATGCAAAAGAAATACCAAAATAAGAGATTGAGTCAGTTTTTCCAGAAGGCATGATTTTGGCATTGCGTGCAACTCCAGATGCAAAATTCCTTTCGTAGTGAACTTACCTCTGGTCGGAATGATTCACGATTAGCTTCAATTTATGTATCGCTCTATTGAGCTTAAAATGGAAACAATTTTGAACTCAACATACGGAGCCGGAAGGCAGCGTGTACCTCTCGCTATCGTGTGTTCCAGACAAATTCCAGAGACAACCATGTCTCTTATCATATTCAAAGATACCTTATAACATAACTAAAGCAAAGCGCGCGCTCTGATTGGTTAATTCAGCATCTACTACTTGCCCATGGGTGCCTGCATGCTGCTGACGTGAGCAAATGCTAAGACTATTTTTCCGCGCGTGCTTGTGTTTTCTGATCACGTAAGATTTGTTAAATAAAAGGGAACTCTTGTTCCAATGTATCAATGTTATGTTATAAAACAAATGGTGAACGCCATAGCGTGTACTATTGAGTTATGGATGCACTTGGGAGGTTGCTAAGCACGAAAGAAGCGTAAGAGTCACACGAGGCGATAGCCGAGTGCGACTCTCAATAAGCTAGAGTCGCGACTCTCAAGAAGAGTGCGACTCTCAAGAAGCTAGAGTCGCACTCGGCTATCGCCTCGTGCGACTCTTACGCTTCTTTCGTGCTTAGCAACCTCTCAAGTGCATCCATAACTCAGTAGTACACGCTATGGCGTTCACCATTTGTTAATTGACTTCAATTTATAGTAAATTGTCAGTCTACCTTATCATGTGTAAAGGTAGCTTTCCCTTGATTGTAAAGGCTGATCAGAGCGTTTGTTAGTTGTAAGGAGGCATAAACACCCATTTCATATGATAAGTAGTTTATAAATAAAATTTACTCTCAATCATTTGGCTGATGACGTAGATGAAGGGGTTTACTCCGTTAATTCGAAATAACACGTTGCTCAATTGACAAAACAAGTATTTGTTTTGCACCTTAACATTTTTGTACGTTTTACTTTTCTGCGAGTGTCCACTCTCAGGATATCACGACAACGAAGAGAAAGTAGCCGGTTGAGCCCAGCATGGGTTAAATTCCGACTTGACAGACCTTTCGTAAGAAAATTTCTTAACAATCATGGCTGCATTACAGACTTTTCGAGTTTTCGGGCTTTCGGTCTGTATGATTAACGTTTTTAACACAACAGCTTCTGAAAACCATGGGCTATAACGATCGATTTTCCTGGTTTAAGAGTTATTACTATTCAATAGTTAACGATCGCGCTGTAATGCTTGCAGAAGCTGATCGCGTGATAAAGACAAACGGATATCATAGTATATTTTTGCTGAAAAAGGACCTTTGACACGTTTTCTTAATAGATAAGTGGAAATTTGTGAAGTGCAACGAGTAAAATGGCCTTGATTAATATGAAACTTACATTAGGCAGTGGACCAATGTATTGTATAAGTGACCTTCTGAAACTGCTTGTTAAAATCATTATATTATTTTACGTGACATTTATAATTAATTGTCATATTTTAGACACACATGCATGACGGCGCGCTGTACAAGATTCAGTCAGGTCCGCTCAGACAATTTCGTACAGGTTCCTTTCTTCCTGCAATCGAACTGTTTTTGAAAGCCATGTGTTTCTCTCAAGAGTTGTTCAACGCAGCATGTTTGATGTTTCTTCTTTGGATTCTGTATTACATGAGACTGTTAAACAGAGCTGTTCAGGTTCTAGAGCAGCAAGAGAACAATCGACGACAGACTACACCAGCGACGAGGCAAGATCCGATGAAAAATGAAGAACACCAAAATATTGAGGTGGTTACTAACAGAAGATGCCCTGAAGAACATGATGAACGCCAAAGTTAGGTAAGTCCGTTGTTGTTTTAATCATTCTTTTTACCCACTTCTTAAACGGAAATAACAGCAGTAAGCTTTAAGGTTTCCTAGTCAGTATTGATTAATACCTATTATAGTTTTGCTACCAGTGTTCAAAAGAAAGAGTTAAGCACATTAGAATAAGCATTTACATTGGTGTTTTCACCTAACTTTATTTAGTGGAGCTCATTCAACAATCTCTGGGATTTGCTGGCTAACCTCTTCTCTGTGATGTGTTGGCTAACAATCTGCTCTTCTCTTCAGTGCACAAGAACTGAGAAAGTGAACAAGTTATGAGGCTGTTTCCTATCTATTTTCTCTTTTACATAAAGAAGGAAGGAAGAGTTTCAGGCGGGTTTTCATTTTCATACGACTGTGCGAGGACTGAGGAATATTGTGTAGAAGTAATAGAGTGTGTTTGGTTAGAAGTTAATTCAACTTGTGGATCAGTCAACCCTGTCGGGATAATTGTTTCCTCTGAGAAACATTTGATGTTTGTTCAATTGAACACGTTATTTACTAACTACAGACAAAACTATTAGCAAACGGAAGTTCGGATACGGCTTTTAGTTTTTTAGTTCTGTTTTATATGTTGTCCACTATTCTCCTCGTCCGCCTACCAGAAAGAAATGTAAACTATTGCATTATACTGGTTGGACTTTAGATAAATGAAGGTGAATAAGTTTGTAACAGGAAAAACTAAATCAGTATCAATGTTCAAGCTTTGCACAGAAGAGAATCCTTTCTTGCTTTTACCAACCTTGTTGGAATGCTCTCAGCAGATTTGATTGACTTTTTCCCTACACATTTGTTATCCATCGGAATCTTCGATTGTACTCATTATTTCATGACTACAAACAAAATTATTGACAAATGGAGGGTTCCTACAGCTTTTAACAACCAGTATTTTGTAATTTACTTTGAGAAATGATATGCCAAGCCCTTTTAATAGCATGACCTTTATAAACATATCTTATTTGGGGAAGTGAAATATGATAATGTAGCGTGGAAAGGATTCCAACCCACCAAACTTTCCCAAGTTTGGCCTGAAGTCGAAGTCACAAACGCATGCAAATGAGCCTGACTGCTCGGGCGTACGGGCCTGACTGCTTGCCTACATTGGTTACAAAAAGTTCAGTTAAATAGGCAGTCTCTCTTAAAGCGGTCCGATGCATTTCGGTTCAAAAAATCGATTTCTTTTAAACTTTGCCCATGAATCCGTATTAGTTTAAAAGTAATCTAAACTTTGAACCACCTTTGTTTTTCGAAACATTGTAAAATAATTTTTCCGAGCGAAAATCGCTTCAGCGCTCAAAAGCCCGTTTTAACAGCACTCAGATCATCAAAATTGGCACAAATTGAATTACTCGTCTTTTCCCAAAACCCTGTTTTGAGGATTTTTTTTGCTTCGCATATATAGACGGATCCTTTGTGAGAACAAATCACGGAAGTTTTTCTTTTGTAACGATTTTACACACTGAAAGTTACTTTTCACTTTGACACCTACTTTGCCTTTGCCGCCATGACCGTAAATATGCAACTTTTAACCTCGGCTCAGCGCAAAAGTCCAGCTTCTTCCCCATGATATTTTCATTCGGATTAATTATCACTAAAACAGGATTAGAGGAGTAAGGAAATATAAAAGTATGTTGTGGTTTCAGTGAACTTCTAGCACAGCCGGTCTACAAAAATACTACCACCGAAAACCGACTCTTCGCGTTGAGCGACCTACTGTTTTGTTTATCACGTAGTAATGAGAAAGTTAAAAGAAAAGAAATCAACTGATATTCAAGATAGATATAAAAATAGTCATCTTAGCCATAAATACTTCTCATTATCGTTTTAGAGAGCGTTCCTGTCAGAAGTGCAGTCAGTTGATGCTTAACTGTGTTTTTGACTTTTATGACATTTATCATTTTGATGACTTGGCAGCTTTTCAACTTGCGTTAAGTACCGACCGTCTTTTCTATACAATGAATATATGAAGTTCATATATTTTGAACTACGGTATTAAATACGTATGATGCACGATCCTTCGCGGTAGGTAGCGCTATTTATGCAATAGCGAAAATCAGACCTGAAAAAAATCAGGCCTGTACGGGATTCGAACCACTGACCTTTTCTATGTCGCATTATTATCAAACTGCGCTCCGTAGAGTACAAATAACGCCATAGAAGAGTACAAATATCACGCGGTATTTGTACTCTAGAGAACCGGTTGAACATTTTCTCGCATTGCGCAAGCGAAGAATTGGATTGAAGTTACGAAAAAAAAAATGGCAGACAGTTTGAATCATTTTTCTGACGACGAAGAGTCGGAATGGCTGGCGAATATAAATCCAAGTTTATTAGATGAATCGAACGAAGAAAAACAGCTAGACGACCAGGAAATTTCTTCATTTATTGCAGAAAATAGAAATCACAACCCGACAACGCGCCAATTCCGTTTCGCTTCGCATAAGTCTGTCACGCACTCCCCGTAAATACAAATATCTGCGAAATTCGCCCGCGCTGAAATAACAATTTCGCGTGTTGGATAATAAATAACTTATTAGACGTTTTGTTGTGTAGTATCGCTGAGTATTTTTACTCGTTATTTGTATTTTGACTCGCCCTACGGCCTCGTAAAAATACTGCACAACTCATAAAAAATACTCAGCGATACTACACAACAAAACGTCTAATAAGATATTTGTACTTTTAGAGGTCTTTTATTTCTTGATCAAATTGGAAAAAGCTTTGGCGTAGGGCTGGGGGAACAGGTAGAAAACTATGACTGCCTTGTTCAGCTGATCAGACAGGAAATGACCAGAGACGAAGATAGGATAAGATTAAGGAGAAGATGGAGTGTAAAATCATATTGTTCCACCCGAAAAAAAACATCCCATCGAGCACGATGAACGTCAGGACTAAAAGAAACATGCCGATTATGATAGGTTTTTATTTTACCCGAGCATTTTTATGATTTAAATCGTTCATATGGATCCATGATTCGTGTTTTCGGATAAACTTGTCTATCTTTGCTCATATTTGTAGAATCCACATAAATTCATAGCATGAAAAGATCCAAGAAATCAAGCCTCTCTCATCTCTGACGGATAAATTTCCGAGCCATTCTATCTCATTAATAGGGACCTTTAAGAAACCACGACGGCGACACCAAGGAAGACTTCGATAAAAAACGAATTTCTACTCTTAGTTAGAATTTCAAAAATGGCTGCAGGAGCTTACTGTCTCTTACAGCGCCACAGCTCAACTTCAGTATGACGTATAAAGTAGCCGTTGAGTTCCAAATGGAAATTAAAATAATTTGCCGTCGCGGTTTCGGTTCGCAGACGACGCAAATTTTGACGATTTCACGTTGTTGTTTTGCATTGGACGGCTAAGAAATGTACAAAGTTTCAAAACGCACGTGCTGAGCTATTGTCCTGCCTATTAGATCTCTTGTTTTTCCACGTCCTCGTTGCCGTCGCCGTCGTGGTTTCTTGAGGTCCCTATTTTCCCTTTGAAGGTAAAGAACGAAAGGATCTGAAGGAGGTTGTCAGCAGTTGAACCGGATGATGTGGAAAAGCTTGATGTAGGAAAATTTTATGAAGCTTGATGTTTTTAGATGCAGCTTTGTAGTATTGATGTTCTTCTATTTTGACTGAGCCAGTCTTGAATTGTTTGTGTAAGTATTTGATAACAGCATTCTGCATGCAGAATGCTGTTAGCTACAGAGAGGATGAGCGAACGTAACAAGGAACGGCGATAGTTGTAGATATTATTGTATACTCAGTTGTGTTCGTTAACAAAACTGTTCCATGGAATCCACGGATCTTATTGGTATGAGCTTGAAGTTAATAAAGGTTTCATTCATTTATACAGACTGATTAGAAGTTGTTTTAAGTTCGAAGAGTTAGTGAGATGAAAAAACGCATAATATTTATATCTTTTTTACTTAACGAATTTAACTGTTCAGCTTAATAATAAAAAAAAAATTGATATATCGTAGAAAATCAGTTTTACTGAATATACTTAGTTCGGCAGTTTAACAGATGATACGCACAGACATTTAAGAATCGTATCCTAAGATTCCGAGCTAGCCCCTTTAAATTATTTTTGTATCATTATTGCTATCACTATCATTATTGCTAATATGATAATTTTTACCACTTTATCATTGGATGAATGTCAACTAGTCAATATATTCTTTAATAGCATAGAGGGCAAAATTACTGAATGCTGATTGGTCAATGAAGAGAGTAGTTTTTCTTAATTTTGTTTGTGAAGAGGGGAAATCACTTGCTCTCGACTGGTCCTCAGGTTGTTTTAAAAAGCACCTTTAGCATTTGTGGCGATTGATTCCTTGCCAACGTTAAATGGCTTCCTGTGACTGATTACTCTTTAGCTCATTCAGAAATTCAGTATTTTCCCCCTCTATTTCATTAACAAGTAATCGCAATGGGTCCTCATGAAATTAAGGATTAATACCTGACTTGTGTTTTTAGAAGTTGCTGAAAGTGAGGGCAATTTCAGCAACTGCTGAAAACACGCGTGATATTAATCCTTAATTTTGCTCGGCTCCATGCGATTACCTTTAAAAATCATCTTTCGCTTGTAGAGCAAGGTACTCATAAATATGTGGGATGCGGCAGGTGTGAATACAAATCTTCTGCAACACTTCCTTTAGCATCATTACACAACCTTTATTCTTGTTCGTTGCTATAAATATTGTATTATAGCAGTGGCCACATGGGGTCTCAGACTCCCTTCGTTTTTTTCTACACCATGGCCCTTGCGGTTTTTTATTTACAAAGGGGAAACACAATTTTTGAAAAGGTTGACGACAAAAAATTTCTAACAATTTTTTCCTTGTCAGCATTATAGTTTTGATTCAAGGTGTGTAACTGGTTTCAACCTTTGTGAATCATTCAACGTTTGAAAGTTCGCGCCTCGTTATCATGTATGTGCTCTTTGGCCCTATTGGTTTTTTTTTTAATCTATTTTTTGTGTTTTTGCAATATACGTGGTTGTGGAAAATGAGTTCGACCGACGAACCAAAATTACATAGGAGGCGACGAGACCCATTTAGTAAAAAACATTGGGCGAGACAAATTTATTGGGCGAGAATGAAGGGCAATTTCGTTTTAGAGTACTCCACTACGACGACATTTTTCCTTCTAAGAGCAAAGGAACGAGTAAAACATACTACAATATCATTCCGGGAAAAGTACGAACAAATAATGGATTTTCGCAAGGCTTCGTAACGTTTTAAGTGTTTGTGACTGAAGGCACTCGAAGCGTTCCGTCTGTGTGTCTGTTGTCTTTGTGCTTTGTGCGTTAGATACGATAGCAAGGTCGGAATAAACCTTATGCTGGGCTAAACTTCTTTCTCTTCATACATATACATCCCGAATACTAGCTTGAAGACCTTAGAAAGTCAGTAGAATATACATTTTATCATTCTGATGACTTGACCCCCTTAAAACTTGCGTTAAATACCGAGGCTGCAGCTCTTCATAGTAAAGCTGCCTTCTGGCAGGTACAGCTTGAACTCTATAACTTAAATAGGTTTTGCGCCGGGTTCATGATTGTTTGACGGCATCTACGTACGCCGGACAAACGATACACCCAAAATAGAGGTATTTAAGAGAGAAGACACAGCAAATATGTAACTGGGTTATATTGATATTGTGTTTATTGCAAATAGCAGTCACGATTTATTATGCATCACTGGTAATCATGAGTTACGAAATATGTTATGCCGGTTGTTAAAACAATCTTAGGCTTACACCATTCCGAGACCAATATCAGACGGAAGGCATCGCACAAGGCAGTCCCTTCGTGCATTGATTTCGTGTAGGTTCCTGAATTCTTGCTGCTAAACTTATTTTGGAGCTATGCTTTTCCCTCAAGAGTGCTTCAGCGCAGCATGTTTGATGTTTCTATTTTGGATCCTGTACTGCATGAAACTGTTAAGCAGAGCTGTTCAGGTTCGAGAGCAGCAAGGGAACAATCGACAACAGACTTTACCAACTACGAACCAAAATCCGATGAGAAATCAAGAACACCAAAATATTACGGTCGTCACCAGAATTAAATACCCTGAAGAACATGATGAACGTCAAAGTTTGGTAAGTCGATCCATTTTTTATTTTTTAAATCTCGTCAGTTGATTTCATTTCTAAAACAGAAAGGAAAACAGGTTTAGGTTTTCCTGATAATTTTTCAATCTCTGTTGTAGTTTTACTTCCAGTGTCAGGAAGAAGAGTTATGTACAGTAGAGAACACATTTTCATAAGCCATAATTTCATTGAAATTAATTTTATTGAAAGGAGTTTGTCGAACAATCCTTGTGATGTTTGTTAACCTCATACAATTATGCAAATTTGCTGATCTCTTCTGTGTAGAAGAACGGAGAGCGTGAACAAGTGCTAAAACTACTTTCTATTTATTTAATGTTTTAGATATGAAAGAAAGAAAAGTGGTTCTGTGTGTGTTTTTGTGGTTCTGCGAGGCCTAAGGAAACTTCTGTAGAAGACATAAAGGAGACTATCTAATGACTTTATTCCTGAAAAACATAATTTATATCAAACTTCATTTTATCTTATTATTCAATTGTAAACATTTTTCGTGGGTACAGAGTTGAATTAAATGAATGGGTTTTAACACCAAGTATTTAGTAAATTTAGCTTACAAAAATGACATTCGATTATCTCGATTTCAAACGTGGTTTATCAAGCTACCCACTTAAATTATATATGGCAATCGAAAGAATGATGCAACACAGATTAGGGGTATTATTAAAAAAAAGAAAAAAAAACTTTAAGAACGCCACTTAAGCTGTAATTGATGACTGAATGTACAGAATCTCGCTCGAAATTACTTCTTCCTTGAACTTGGGAGTGAAGAATGGATATAAATTTCCTGATAGATTATTCAGTATTAGTTTTATGTGAGTTGTTCCAGTGACTATTCAATACTGGTGGAGGACGACAAAAGCAGTACAATGGGATAATGTACTACTACTACTACTACTACTACTACTACTACTACTACTACTACTACTACTACTACTACTACTACTAATAATAATAATAATAATAATATAATTTCTGCTTTGTTGGATATTGTGATTTTCTTTCTCCTTTGTCCATCTTCTCTTTTTGTTTCTTATTAACTCCGTTCTACTCGCTAATGCAAGATGCTCCTCGCGGCACGGCTCTGTCCATTTCGATCTGGAAACATAGGATCATGAACGATACGATGATTAGAATCATAAATTATTGAATTATAATCATAGTTCCCGGTAGAATTATCTCCATAACCACTTCAGCGACCTGTTATCAGCTCTTTGCGCTCGACTTGGCGAATCTTGAAAAAACGATAGATGCAAATGAGGTTATAATAATATAACATGTCGTTATAATATATAATCGCTGTCCTTCCAATGATAGGGAGAAAGTGAAAGAACTGCAACAAGCCCTTGACTTCACAGTGACCTTGCGGTTTAATTGTTTCACGGCATCTATGCCGGATAAACAGTACACCAAACTGATAGAGGTATGCAACAAAGAAGACTCAGCAAATTTTTAACTGAGATAAATTGGCCATTGCAAATCTGATAGCTGTCATGAGATGTGCGTTATTTTGTTCTGTTCTTTAGTTAAACACGTCATAGATAAATTATCAGACCATGCGAGACAGTCTGTGATTACAATAGAAATCACGTTATATATTGTGTTCATTGTAAATCTGATAGCAGTCATGACATGTGCGTTATTAGGATTAGTCACGATATTGTGTCATGTTCCTTAAAGTAAACAATCTAACTCCCACGGTTCATATCATTAATAAGTTATCAGACCGCACAAGACAGTCCTTTCAAAAAAATTCATGCAGGTTTCACTTCCTTACTTAAACTTTGATTTTACGGTGAAACTCATTTTTCAAACTTCGCGCATTAGAAAGAAAGCAATAACGCCATTAAGCAAATTATACACGATGATGGAGTGCTCGCGAAATCAAAAAGGTTCAAATGATTCACTGAGGTCCATGTCTAATGCTAGCGAGGACAAAAATAATCAGACTATGAGATAATAGAGGTCACTCATGATTTGGTGGGAAAAAAAAAAGCTTCGATGACGAGTTAGTCACAAGGAAGGTCATTGCCCCCGAAAAAATGCGTGGGCGTTTGTTTACCATGCACGCTCCTAACGTGTCGACAATAATCATGAGTTCCTGGGCGCAAGAACTGCTCACAGTTGCCTTCTTGATTCTGCTCAGCGCAGTCCTTTTCTATCTGATGAGAATTCACGGAGCCTTTTTGCGCCTTGAAGCACCAAAGAACAATCGCGCTCACGAGGGAATGCGGTTTTTGCCAAACCGTGAAGAGGAGGAAAATATTTGCGTTCCACACAACCGAAAACATCCCACGGAACAAGGAGAACCCTGGGACTAAGTAAGTTAACATACTTGCATGTGCATCGACCAACAATTAGAGCCGGTTCAATCTTTAGTTTTTTTTTTTTTTTTGATAACGCTTAAGCTAAGCTAAATTTCAAGGTAAGAAGAGGCTTTCTATATAGTTTTGAACGATTCACGCATGAATAATTCCCATGTTGTTTTCGTAAAATCATTTGCATACGTTGTGTCGTATACGTCGGGCTTTGGCCAAGGTCAAGGTCAATCTGTTTCTTGTGGTAATATAGTACATTCTTATATGAGAACGATCCTTCGCAGTAAAGCACTATTTGAGCAATAGTGGAAATCAGACCTGAAAAAAATTTCAGGCCTGTACGGGATTCGAACCACTGACCTCTGCGATACTAGTGCAGCGCTCTACCAATTGAGCTAACAAACCAACTGGGAGCAGGCCATCAAATTAATTCGATATAAACCCGTAGATGATAAATCAAACAACAACAAACATATGAAACATATGTGTGAACTGCGGTTATGAGACGTATATGAGAACAATCCTTCGCAGTAAAGCACTATTTGAGCAATAGTGGAAATCAGACCTGAAAAAAAAAATTTCAGGCCTGTACGGGATTCGAACCACTGACCTCTGCGATACTAGTGCAGCGCTCTACCAATTGAGCTAACAAACCAACTGGGAGCAGGCCATCAAATTAATTCGATATAAACCCGTAGATGATAAATCAAACAACAACAAACATATGAAACATATGTGTGAACTGCGGTTATGAGACAGTTCACACATATGTTTCATATGTTTGTTGTTGTTTGATTTATCATCTACGGGTTTATATCGAATTAATTTGATGGCCTGCTCCCAGTTGGTTTGCTAGCTCAATTGGTAGAGCGCTGCACTAGTATCGCAGAGGTCAGTGGTTCGAATCCCGTACAGGCCTGAAATTTTTTTCAGGTCTGATTTCCACTATTGCTCAAATAGTGCTTTACTGCGAAGGATCGTTCTCATATACGTCTCATAACCGCAGTTCACACATATGTTTCATATGTTTGTTGTTGTTTGATAGTACATTCTATTTGTAAGACCTGTATTTTTCTTGAAACAATCGGTTGTTTTTCAGGATCTGCTGTTGTGCGTCAATACATTTTTAATAGCAGATAGTGTATGTTTGAGCTTTCTGTTCGCTTTTAACCGAGGTTCTTCCTGGAAAAAAATTGGTAAACCGTCTCGAAAAAACGCTAGAGCTTTTTATTCCTGCCAGATGTTGTTAAATGTTGCAGTGCCTTTCAGATAGTAACATATTTCTGTCATGGCTGACGGAGATGTTAGGTTCCTTACTTTGAGACCACGACGGGAATGTCGGTATCCTGATAAATTCATTGCAAAAGATCCAAGAAATCAGCCTGGCTTATCACTTGGGATAAATTTTTAAGCTAGCTTCTCTTTATGTTTTTACTCTTTTTGCAGGTAAAGGACGAATAAACTGGGAGAAAATTGTCAGGAGTTAGTCTAGGAGATGTGGAAGAGCTTGAATATTGGTGTTTTTTAGATGCATTTTTATAGTATGACGTTCTTGTATTTTGTCAGACCCTGTCTTGGATTGTCTGTGTACAGATTTGATCGCAATATTTTGCGGAGGGAGAATTCAACAAAGAACAGAGTTAGTTCTATATTTTTGTATATCCTTATGTTCATCAAGAAAACTGTTGCATGGAATCCCGGGATCTAATTGGTCTGGGCTTGGAGCTGATGAAGTTGTCTTCAAATCACATTCACTGATTAGAAGTTGTCTCGTCAGAAGAATTAGAAGTATACTGTGAAGTGGAAAGACACATATTCATCATATCTTGTGTATTCAGTTAATCCAACCGTTCAGTTTTGTAGAGTAAAATTTGATGTAAACATAGACAATCAGTTAACTGTATACACTTTATTTGACATTTTAGCTGATAATTTGCGCAGACATTTGAGAATCGTATCTTTTGCGCAAGACGTGCGCGAAAGACGAAAAAAACGCAAACAAACAATGTGTCTTCAATCATAATCAATAAATATCTGTTCTATTAAACAATTGTGGCTTAGAAAGTTAAGCCTAATTAGAAACAAAAGTTTGGATCGTTAAAAAAGCTGCTGTCACGTGGTTTGGTTGCTCCGCTCTTGGTTCGTATTTCGTACTGGTTCCTAGTTCGTATTCTGTAATAGTCTTGCCATTTTTTATGCATTCTGTCACTCTTATATGGCAAAACGGCATAATTGTGAAATACGATATTGGCCTTTTGTCTCGTTAAATGGATTTTGAAGGTCTTTTTTAAATAGGTTTCACTTCCTCAATCAACTTCGATTTATCGGTCAAACTCATTCTTCACATCATTTTAAAGAAAAAGGCCGCTGAATGTCTTTAAAATTCACTGACAAGCAAATACACTACAATGAAGAGTTCGCTGAAATTTAGCCATTATACGTATTAACACAAAGGTTGAAATATTCAAATCTTACAATATCCACGATCTCTAAACCATAAGATAAAGTAGGTCACTTTCGGCTCGACGGAATTTAAGACTTGGTAGTGACAGAGGTTATTTCCCCATAAAAATGCGTGGGTGTAGGATCGTATCAGATGTATGTACTTCTGTACTGCATTTGTGTTAATAACGCACCTAGCGAGTTCATGATTTTGATGAGCTCCTTAATTCAGGAACTGCATACAGTGACCTGCTCGACCTTCCGGGCCTTGAAGTTCCAAAACAAGAGTCAACCCCGTGAGGGAATGCAGTTTTTGCTTTACCGTGAAGAGGAAAACGACTGCGTTCCATACAACCGAGAGCATCCCACGGAGCAGGGAGAACCTCGTGGTTAGCAGAAGGTCAGTGTTATACTTGTATGTATATCGGGCAGGAATTTAAGTTTTCCATTTAATAGCGTTTAAGTTAAGCTGTATTTCAGTGTAAGGAGAACGATTTTGTGCATTTAGAAAATTCACGTTTGAACAGCTCCCAGGTTGTTGATTTACATTTGCATACCTTACGTCGCACACATCGTATAGTATGCGTCATGCTTTGAAGGCCAAGGTCAATTCTCATTCCTTAGTATAGTGTTAGCGGAAATACAGGAAATTATATTCAGATAGGACCTGTATTTTTCAAGGAATTATCTATCTTATAAGAATCAGCTGTTGTACATCCATGCATTCTTGCAGTTTTTTCAAAATTGTGCTTTTTATTCGTTCTTAACCGAGGTTCTACAGGGTAAGAAAAAAGAAAAAAAAAGCGGTAAACCTCGCATTCGCCTCCCACCACTTTCTCCCGCGTTCGATTCCCGGACCTGGGGCCCGTTTCTCGAAAGTCCCGGTAACTTAATGGGCCCGTAAAGCTGTTCTATTTTCATTCAAAATAAGGTTTTTTAAAGTTTTGAAAATGATACAATAAAACTATCAGCTAAAGTAACAAAAAGGACTGGTTTGGGTGCCAGAACTTGCTTTCCGGTCCTTAAAATTTTGATTGTAAAACATGGCTTCGGGCCCGTTAAGTTACAGCGACGTTCGAGAAAAAGAGCCCTTGGCATCGCATGTGGGTTGAGTTTGTTGTTGGTTCTCGTCTTCGCTCCGAGGGTTTTTCTCCGGGTCCTCCGGTTTTCCTTCCTCCGCAAAAACGAACATTCCAAATTCCAATTCGATCTGGAAACAGTGGACAAGGAAGAGCCACCTAGTGGAACGTCCATTGCTAAATTGTTTATTATTTATCAATCAATTCTCTCCCTCCTCTATTTGTCTTCTCACGTCCCCGCCGAAAAAAAAAAAAGATAGATGCAAAATGCGATTATAATTTATAATCGGTGTCCTCCAACTGATAGGAAGAAGATTTTAACCATTGTTTCCTTTGATGAGGATTTTCCTATCTTCGGGCCAGTGTATGACCACAACTAGCTTGACCACATACTTGCCGCAAGCGGTGTAAGATTAACTGCTTAACTGTACCCAACATTTAGCACGTATAAGCAAGTTTGATGCAAATGTGGTATTTACTAGCGTTGCAAATATCATGCAAAGATGGTCTTTACCACTGAGCAAATTTAGACAAAAGTGAAATTTTACTTACATTTGCTACTCAGGCAAATCCAGTTTCCTTTGATATATCAAACAATGAAATTTGACAATTTAATCACAAGTCAGGCGGTTTCGTAACCACCTGTTAGGCCATAACAATTTGGTTCAATGTTTTCTTTCGAGGGAATAAAAATGTTGCCGGATAAATAGAAACCCGTTGACAATATGTTTGTTTAACTTTTGTTTGAGGTGTTCACTGACTTTGAACTTATCCGAACAATTTGTTATGTCATTTATATACAACAAAAACAGTAACAGAGCCTTGGGGAACGCCGCAATCAATCGGAGCCTTTTCCGAAATATAGGGGCCAATGTTAGTTGTCTGCGAACGCAATTTAAGATAAGAAGAGAAACAGTTGTTGACTATTCCTCTTATTCCGTAATGATGTAATTTCTGCAGAAGAATTTCATGATTCACTGTGTCGAATGCATTCTTTAAGTATACAACTCATTATCCATGTTGTTTTGAATAGTGTTGATAACGTCTAGCGTTGCATGCTGGGTGGAATGTTTCTCTCTAAAGCCATATTGAGATGAAACAAGAATATCTGCCTTACTTAAGTAAGATTTAAGACGTACATACATCAATCTTTCAAAGATTCTATTAAAGTTTGAGAGAAGTGAGATGGGCCGGCAAGAGGGTATCGCGCTTCATACATTCCTCATACAACACACCTAGTCGGCATATTTCGGACAATATCGACGACAACCTTCCCAAACAAGTGAAAATGTGTGAAATGCAGACTTTCGTGTTCTCGATTTGATGTCACATTACCCGCTAGAGCCATTCCTCTTTAAACTCGGTCGTGGGGCAAGATGGCGGCCGATTTTCCATCTTTTGACTGGGCACAGAAAATTAAAGATTTGAGCAAATTGAAAATTTTTTGCACAGAAATCCTCCAATAAGTAAGCTTATTTCGTTAAGCGAAAAAAAGTTTTGGGTTTAGGTGCACTTTAAATAAGACGAGAATGGCACAGCGGTGATACATTGTTAAATTATTGTTGAATGATTGTTTATTAATAATAATAATAATATTCTCAATTGTGTTTTAATCTGGATCGCTTAAAGTGCACAAATTTATTTTTTCGGTGGTAAAGGCGGCCTAGGAACTACTAAACATCATAACTCAATAATGTATTTGTGCACGATCCTCGCAGTAAAGAGCATTATTTAAGCAACAGTGAAAATCAGACCTGACAAAATTCAGGCCAGTAAGGGATTCGAACCACTGAACTCTGCGATGCTAGTGCGGCGCTCTACCAAATGAGCTAACAAGCCAACTGGCAGCAGGTCATTAAATTAGTCCGACATAAACCCGTAAGATGATAAATCGAACACAACGAATATGTGAAATTCATATATTTGAAAGCGGTTATAGAAGAGGTCAGTGGTTCGCAGAGTTCAGTGGTTCGAATCCCGTACAGGCCTGAATTTTTTCAGGTCTGATTTTCACTATTGCTTAAATAGTGCTCTTTACTGCGAGGATCGTGCACAAATACGTTTCTATAACCGCAGTTCAGATATATGAATTTCATATATTCGTTGTGTTTGATTTATCATCTTACGGGTGTATGTCTGATGACCTGCTCCCAGTTGGCTTGTTAGCTCAATAGAGCTTTATACTAATGACGTCATGAAATTTTAGACCCCCCGCATGACTCAGACAAACAAACTCCACTTCTTTGAGAGCTACAAGGGAAATGGCGAGTAGTTCGCTTATTCTCTTACAGTTCTGACCGAAGAGGACGGCGTTCCTGGCTCCAAATTCGAAAGAGAACCGGAAGAATACAATGTAGACCAGCTAAAACGGTGGTTAAAATGTAGGGGCTTAAAATTAAGCGGTAAACGAGAAGATCTTGTACAGACTGTGCGAGATGCGGGAATTATCACACCCTTGATCCGGCAATCGATCATGGAAAATGGTTTGCTGCCAAAGTTTTTCAAGAAAATTCTGATGTAAACAATGTAAAATGGGGGTTGACGGGCCTACACGACTCCCCAGCGCGTGTTTAGAATAGCCTATTCAAAGTTTGGCCCTCACGAGTGTGTCTTTGAGCGATGGCCCTCTTTTGTAAGATACGAGTGGCGGATTTTTGTACATTTGGCTCAATAGTGGTTGTGTTTCTATTAAATGCCAGTTCATGTAGTTTATGTAGTTAATGTTCATGCAGTTGTCATGGAATAATTTCTGTTTCTTTGACGCTGAATTTTCTCTTTCTTTCGGTGCTTTCCTCTTAGGAGCATGTGCTCAACTTACTTGCGCTGGTCTTAGATTTGCCTTCAGTGGATCGGGAAATTCGGCTGTAAGACCTTTTTCGCCGGGCCAGTGAAGAGCACAAATATAACTTAAGTGTTTCTTGTCGTGTTTTTCTCCGTAAAAAACTCCGCGAGCAAGCCAACGCTTGCACTTTGCCATGTCTCGCGAAGGTTTTGGGAAAGGAATGAATACTTTCTTCCCTGATTCCTTTCACTCTTTGAGTGATTTTGGCCATTTATCTGCATATCTTGAGTCTGTCTTACACTCACCCCAACAACAGTGTTTGGTACCAACCATGCCGCTTCCTTTAAGAACGCCAAGTCATTTTTTGACGAAATTTTCCGTCGTTTTGTTTTAATTTTACAGCTTTCGCTCATACATTTCCTTAAGCTGGTCGCAATGTTTGTCTGAGTCTGTGCGGGGGTCTCATAGGTTACACGTAACAAAATCTATTTTTAGTAATAGTATAAAGCGCTATTGGTAGAGCGCTGCACTAGTATCGCAGAGGTCAGTGGTTCGCAGAGGTCAGTGGTTCGAATCCCGTACAGGCCTGAATCTTTTCAGGTCTGATTTTCACTGATGCTTAAATAGTGCTCTATACTGCGAGGATCGTGCACAAATACATTATTAGTTATGATGTTTAGTAGTTCCTAGGCCGCCTTCACTGATACGTTTCTATAACCGCAGTTCAAATATATGAATTTCATATATTCGTTGTGTTTGATAATTCATTAATGTTGTTTGCTGGTTTCTAGGATGAAGCGCTCATTTATCATACCTATTTTTTTTTTTACCAGAATTATTTACCAGAATTATTTATCAGAATTATTTACCAGAATTATTTACCAGAATTATTTACCAGAATTATTTACCATCAAGTTTTATACCAGGAATTTCAATTTGGAGTGCTTGAAATATTTTAAAAACTTCTGATGAGTTCAAAATCTTTGGAAAAGAAGCCCGGAAATTCTCGAATTGTAACCAGGGTTGTCGAAGAAATTTTATCAGATAGGTCAATAAAAATCAAACTACTCATCTTCAAGCAGAGATAATGAAGCTATAATCTATATAAGCCACTTGAACAGCCTTAACTCCACAACCTCAATAGGTTTAATCAGCATATAAATTAAGGAACAAAAGACTTGACCACAGTTAGAGACCATTAAAACCCGGCCAGTGTCATCCACGAAGACAGAGATCAACCGGTTGGAACATTGGCAAATCACGAGGATTGGCGTGGCGAAACAAAAGATGTTCTGAGCAAATCAATTGTAATTACTCAGCAGATAACTTAGCACCCTTTCAACCTGCTTTCAACTTGCGTTAAATACCGACGCTGCAGCTCTTTTGTCTTTAAAGTAGACCCAAGACAGCACAAAGGTTTGTAAAGCTGCCTTCTGGCATGTACACCTTGAACTCTACAATAGAACAATAAAACAACTTGAAAAAGCAACCATTACTCAGTCTTACCGTTCACCGTGTTCGGTGAGTTAATTTCTCTTTGGTCGAATACTATGATTTTCACTCTCTTCTGCCTATCTTCTCTCTCTGTTTCTGCTCACTGAACTCACGTCTTCACACAGATCCAGGATGTTCATTATCATTCCCCGGTTCCCTCGTGGGGAAAGTTCCTTCCATTTGATCAGGAAAAACAAGATCATCAGCAGCACAATTACACAGAAAAGGCGAAACAATTCGTGAATTTGAAGTATGGTTGTCCAAAATGATTTCCTTTTAAAAGGTCTACTAGCAGAGATGGAACTACTTGTATGCTGGCTGAACAGTACAGCATAACTTTTAATCAATCTGACAAATAGCATTTTTCCAGCTGCACCTAAATTAAACAAGTGAAAAAACGACTCCCAGCAGCTTTAAGACATACTCATTTCTCACTGATTAAATAAGACGACAGTATAAGACAGCAGTGTTAATTATTGTTTAATTTGTGATTATTGACAATTATTGACAGCAGTGTCAATTATTGTTTAATTTGTGCTCAGTAAACGCTCAATTATCTTTCAATCTGGATCGTTTCAATTGCATAAATCTTTGGCGATAACGGCGGCCTAGGAACCAGTAAAAATCATAATAATTCTGTAATGTTGTTTATTGGTTTCTAGGATGAAGCGTTTACTTATCATGTCTTTTTTTCCGAATTATTTAGCATCAAGCATTATACCAGGACTTTTCAATTTCGATTGCTTGAAATATTTTGAAAACTTCTGATGAGTTCAATCTTTCAGAGAAAAACGCCGGAAATTCCCGAATTGTAACCAGGGTTGTCTAGGAAATTCTATTAAACAGGTCCGTAAAATCAAACTACTTTATCTTCAAGCAGAGACATCCCGAATACTAGTTTTAAGACCTTCGTAGAAAAAGTTACTGACTTTCCAGACATGTAATTATATCTATGACCTAGCAGCTTTTCAACTTGCCATAAATACCGACGTTGTTGTTTGGTCTCCAAAGTAGCTCACAGCAGACGCAAAGACTGCCCGAAGGCTAATAAAGCTACATTCTGTAAGAGCTACTTCAGAAGCGTTAATTCCACAATTTTGATAGGTTTAATTAGCATATGAATAAGGAGATTAAAGACTCGATCACAGCAAGAGATCAGTGTCATTCACTCAGAAAGAGAACGTGGCAAAACAAAAGATGCTAGGGGCAAAACAATTGTAATTGCTGAGCAGATCATTTTATCTCCTGTCAACTGTTTTTAAAAACCGTGAGTTAGTTAACTCTGAAATATCGAACCGGAAAACACAGTTCATTGGTTGTCTAATATAATTCTTTCTTTGGAAACATTGACTCCGTCTTAATTGTTGTACGGGTCAACGTTGCTTTCTTACTGAAGAGAAGGTTCGACATCCTAAGTTATACATATTGTGGGAAGTCGCGGCACAAGACGGTCCGTTTAGACGATTTTGAGCAAGTTCTTTGAACTCTTGCAGATATACTATGCCTTTCTCTCAAGAGTGGTTCAGCGCAGCATGCTTTATGTTTCTCCTCTGGACCCTATATTACATGGGACTGTTAGGCCGAAGTGTTCAGGATCGAGAACAGCCTGGAAACAATCGACCACAGACTTTACAAGCGACGAGGGAAAATCGCAGAAGAAGTGAAGAACACCAAAATATTGAGGTCGTTACTAATAGAAGATACCCCGAAGAAAACGATGAACGCCAAAGCTAAGTAATTCGATTCCTTTTTTTAAAGAAGGAAAACATTTAGGGTTTTCTGATGATTAGTTAATCCCTGCAATATCTTTATTTCCTGCAGTGGAGCAAGTGTTTCCCGCGTGGTTTTTCGAGGACTGAGGAATTAACTCAAACGGCGGGAAACAGTTCATTTCGTAGTACAACCGTACTGGAATGTTTTATTTAACTTTGATTGCTTTTCTCCTTGAGAAACATCGGTACATTTGTTTTAGTTTGAATCTTCAACTGTAAACGTTATTTCGTATCATACTATACTGGATAGACACTAAATAATAGAAGATGAATCAGTATGTAAGTACAAACATTTTTTCCAATGTTTTTAGCTCTACAAAATAACCTCGAAACTGAATTATCCCATTTCAAGTAAGCGTTTAAAGAGCTCTTTCTGTTTAGCACACGAGGGTTATTTTTTTTAAGTAAAAATTATTATCTTTGTGAACATACATGTATTTAACTTAACTGATGGATAAAATTTGTGATGATGCATGTAGTTTGGAGGCCATTTTCATGCATCGCGCCAAACTTTGCGGAGTTTGGCCTGAGGTCGAAGTCACAAACGCAGATGCTTCGCTTGAAAATCGGAGCGTTGGCAAAAAATGGCTGAACCGTATTTCGGGCTTCTGTTGCAAAGAACGTAAATTTGAATGTTGTTGAATAAAGCTTTGATTTAATTTGAACGTATCCGCAACAGTGAATCTATGGCTGAGCGCGTCGGTTATTCGGCTTAATGCATTGAAGCGTGGCTTTTCTAAAGTTACATGGTTATTATAGACTTTTCTCCAATGCTAAACTTTTGATTGTTGAGCAGAACGCCGACCGCGGCTTTTTTATTTTTACGTTTGAAACGCACTTCTACTCTTAGAATTTCTGTTAAAAGGGAGGCTCGGCTGGCACTGTTTGATACGATTACACATCCAGCCATTTTTGAAGTTCCCATATAGAAATGAAATGCGTATAGTAGTAGCCTCAGTAATTTTTTTAAAAATGCATTAGGCAAGTCGCTAAAAAAGTCGCTAAAAAAGTCGCTAAAAAAGTCGCTAAAAAAGTCGCTAAAAAAGTCGCTAAAAAAGTCGCTAAAAAAGTCGCTAAAAAAGTCGCTAAAAAAGTCGCTAAAAAAGTCGCTAAAAAAGTCGCTAAAAAAGTCGCTAAAAAAGTCGCTAAAACGATAAAAAAATCACAATTTTTGCATGGCACTTATGAGCCACCGTACAAAACACCATTGATGAGAGTTTTTCTGATAATGAATTACTGAAGCCAGTTGCGCCGCAAGGCATGGAAACGCATTTTCGATTAACGTATCTGTCGCGTTCCCGATGCCGCAGACACGTGGTGTTGTGCACCGGAGTTCGCCAGTATAACCACAGTGTTGAACTTTAGACAAGCAGCAGCATTAAACTCTTTATTCACTTAAGCTGGCAGTCTTTGTACAGCACAGGCGGTAAAAGCTATAGAACGGATACATGAAGGTTCGATATAAGGAAAACCGAAAGACTACGAAACTAGAAATGATAAAAATGAGGATTATTACAAGCGTAACTTACATCGGATCTTGACTCCGGGGTAGAGAACTCCTAAACTTCGTTCGGCTCCTAAATGCTTTCGCTACAGTGACTCCTTGCAACTGAGCTACTTGCTAATAGAAGGCGAATTTAGTTCTTACACTTTGACGTGGGGGAAATAGAAATGAACGGTGCTTTATGTAGCTAGCTTTGAGCGGATATTCGCTAGTCACGGAACAGAAATCAAACAAAGCGCGCTAACAAATTAAATAGAAAGTCATTGAAAGTTTCTTAGTGTCTTTGTGCTAAAAACGGAAGAGTTACATAAGTAAAAAAGACTAGAGTTCGTATCCGTAAACGTGACAGTATCTTTGATTGTTTTTACACTTGATAAAATCGATTTGGGTGACTTTCACGTTAGCAGGTTAGTATCATAAGGACCAGACAACCATTATTTGAATTGGAAGTAAAAAATCATGTAAATCAAAGTAAAATGAAACACTTATTGTAATGGAAAATGGCCTTTGAGACGGTATTTTTAGTTTCTTTTGTGTTGGATTTTGCTGGGGCGGATCCAGGATTTAGTCAATAGGGTTCGGAGAATTGTCCGAGGTCATGCTCCCCGGGAGATTTGAAAATTAGACCCTCGGAAACATGATTTCCAGCAATTAATTTTGAGGAAAAATTTAGGAGGTTCAACCGAACCACCCGAATCACACCCTGGATCAGCCCCTGATTTTGGTCACTGTGTAAACATTGGGAACGAAATGTAAATCAGTGGTTATGTTGAAAAGGTACTAGGAAATTGGTAAGAGCCATATGAATGTAATTTTACATAATCTGTGATTTGTTTAAAACATTAGCAAACCAATAGGACGTCTCGAAACAAAAGATATTACAAAACAATTACTCAGGTCGTACTTTAGCTCCAGTTTAGTTCTTTGTTCACTTCTCTGCGGGGGGGGGGGGTTACGTTGGGCTATTTTTATTTCCGCTCAAAAGTGGAATACGTAAAAAGTTAATAGAAAATCTTTTGAACGATTCATTTGTAATATGACGCGGAATTTGGAAACAAGGCATTTTAAATCTTGTGTTTTCATCAAACAATATGGACTTAATAGAAAGACATCTTTCAATTTTGCGTCAGCTTGAAATATTTTAAAAACTTTTGATTGAGTTCAAAATCTTTCAAGAGGAAAATACCATTTATCCATGTGGGCGTGGAAACAATCGCTTATTTAGAAACATTGACTCCGCCTCGTTCCAACTGTCATTTGACATTATCACCGTTCGCTTCAAACAGAAAATTTAAAGCAAGTTCCTTGAACCCTTGCAAAAAACCATGCTTTTCCTACAAGAGTGTTTCATCGTGGCATTTACGATGTTTCTTCTTTGGATAGTGCATTCACGGCATTAGGATGCCAAGCAAAGCTTATCAGGTTCGAGAGCAGCAAGGGAATAATCGACAAAATTCTATGAGAAGTGAAGACGTGGTTTTTACTTCGGTAAAATACTCTCGAAAACATGATTTATGCCAAAGTTAGGTATGTGGTTTTATGATCTTTTGTATAGCTATTTCGGTGGATCATCCGGCAACCTTGGAGAAACTCCTATAACGTAAAGTTTAGAGAGGAATAAGTTGTGGGGAAAAGAAAGCCGAGACCCTGAGGTCAGTGCACGAGTATGCACTTGCGAAGACATACTTGATTCTGGAAAAATCCAGGCTACTGAAATTAGATTGAATCGAATCAGCTCCCTATATTTGGTACCGTTGATATGATCTCGCAATAATTCGCTCAACCTTTGTTAACAGTGTTTGAGCTTTGCCTACAAATCTCTTATGATTTCCAAATGATTTTCGTTCAGGCTGTTTCCCCGTGAAACTGACGCTTTCAAAAGGTCACTCGTAAGAAGAACTGAAGCAATCAGAAATGGACAGGGAGTCTGGCTACGAGGAAGCGAAAATTATAGTGTTTGACTGAGGAAAAACTGCGCCACTGAACACGATGAACGTCAATGCTGATACAGTAAGTTGTAAGTTATTCAATTTACCAAATACTAGAGAGGAAACTCTAGTCGTCACAACAACTTTGTTTCGTTTCATTCTGCACAGCATGTTTATCTGTCCTCATGACTTGTCCCATCATCTCAAAGTAACCGTGTATCTCGTCGAGTTGGACTTACCAAAGTTCTTACCTTTTTTGGTGTTGTTGTTTTTTTCTGTGCAGACACGAAGGAAGAATAAGTCGTCTTCCGTCTTACCTAAGGGAAATGTGTTTGACATAGATTGTAATCGAGGGTGGTAAACGGCATCTGTTATTTTTCATGGAGTTTTTACTTATTCCCTTTTTCACCCGTAACTTTAATTTTAAACAAATACTAAATTATTTAGTGTGTTAAAGCACTAAAATAACGCAATTGCATCAGGGAGCAGGTGCATTCAGTGGAATTTTAGTTCATACGTGAAGACATTTGAGAATGGTTTAACTAAACTATCTTTCGTCTTATATGGTACCAAAGGGTAATGTGTCTAACATTGATTATTAATTGAAACCTGAAGTTGAAATTTGATTGAAGATGATCGTTTTTATTTATTTATTTATTTATTACAAATTCACTCCACAAGAATACACAAACAATTAATATTAATTACAATGAAGGGTAATGAAAACCATATAAAAGGAAAAATTGTGGAGAAGGAGACAACCAAAAGCGCTGACGCACTATACAAGGGATGCCCCCTCTAATTAAAAAAAAATTAATATAGCAAAGCTATATAGAAATATAAAAATAGATGCCCTAATTATCCTTAATAAAATTTAAAACATTCTTTTTAAAAGTTTCAGTACTATCTGATTCTCTATATTTGAGACCGTTAGTTCTGCTAAAATTTGGGACAAGATCCTGTGTGTCATTTTTCCTCAAATTATAAGCCATGCTTCTATCCTTACAAAATATGAGCTTATTGGAAATGTCTATGTCATAATGGCCATTAATTACATTGAACAAAAACGTAACATCTCTAATGAACCTCCTATCAGATAATAGCAACAATTTCAAGTTAGATAGTCTAGCACCATAATCATCATCAGGCCTAGTGATCCATCTGGTAGCTCTTCGCTGAACAGCCTCCAATTTGTCAATGTTAAGTTTAGTATAAGGGTTCCAAGTTTCACATGAATATTCCAATAAGGGTCTCACAAGACTACAATAAAGTGTTCTCGTGGTTTCAACATCATTTAAGTCCCTACAAGTCCTTTTTACCAACCCTAAAACTCTATTGGCCTTTGCCGTTATTCTATCTATATGCTGGTTCCATGAGAGACCACTAAAAGTAAACAATCCTAAATCTTTATAAACATTAACACATTCCAAAGGTTGACCCTCAGTGTTATACTCCCCAACTAAGGGTGCCTTTTTCCTGGTTATTCGCATGATCTTACATTTCTTAGTATTAATTGTCATCTTGTTCATCTCACACCCATCTGATATTTTATCTATGTCACTTTGAAAAGAGGACAGATCTTTTTGAGTATCAATAACATATTTATACATCTACTTATGAATTTTTCAGGTTTTGTAAAATTGGTATTGAAAGCCATTTATTGGAACGTCAATAAAGTTTGTATTTATATGAGCACGATCCTTCGCAGTAAAGCACTATTTGAGCAATAGTGAAAATCAGACCTGAAAAATATTTCAGGCCTGTACGGGATTCGAACCACTGACCTCTGCGATACTAGTGCAGCGCTCTACCAATTGAGCTAACAAGCCAACTGGGAGCAGGCCATCAAATTAATTCGACATAAACCCGTAGATGACAAATCAAACAACAACAAACATATGAAACATATGTGTGAACTGCGGTTATGAGACGTATATGAGCACGATCCTTCGCAGTAAAGCACTATTTGAGCAATAGTGAAAATCAGACCTGAAAAAAATTTCAGGCCTGTACGGGATTCGAACCACTGACCTCTGCGATACTAGTGCAGCGCTCTACCAATTGAGCTAACAAGCCAACTGGGAGCAGGCCAGCAAATTAATTCGACATAAACCCGTAGATGACAAATCAAACAACAACAAACATATGAAACATATGTGTGAACTGCGGTTATGAGACGTATATGAGCACGATCCTTCGCAGTAAAGCACTATTTGAGCAATAGTGAAAATCAGACCTGAAAAAAATGTTAGGCCTGTACGGGATTCGAACCACTGACCTCTGCGATACTAGTGCAGCGCTCTACCAATTGAGCTAACAAGCCAACTGGGAGCAGGCCAGCAAATTAATTCGACATAAACCCGTAGATGACAAATCAAACAACAACAAACATATGAAACATATGTGTGAACTGCGGTTATGAGACGTATATGAGCACGATCCTTCGCAGTAAAGCACTATTTGAGCAATAGTGAAAATCAGACCTGAAAAAAATGTTAGGCCTGTACGGGATTCGAACCACTGACCTCTGCGATACTAGTGCAGCGCTCTACCAATTGAGCTAACAAGCCAACTGGGAGCAGGCCATCAAATTAATTCGACATAAACCCGTAGATGACAAATCAAACAACAACAAACATATGAAACATATGTGTGAACTGCGGTTATGAGACGTATATGAGCACGATCCTTCGCAGTAAAGCACTATTTGAGCAATAGTGAAAATGCACTAGTATCGCAGAGGTCAGTGGTTCGAATCCCGTACAGGCCTAACATTTTTTTCAGGTCTGATTTTCACTATTGCTCAAATAGTGCTTTACTGCGAAGGATCGTGCTCATATACGTCTCATAACCGCAGTTCACACATATGTTTCATATGTTTGTTGTTGTTTGATTTGTCATCTACGGGTTTATGTCGAATTAATTTGATGGCCTGCTCCCAGTTGGCTTGTTAGCTCAATTGGTAGAGCGCTGCACTAGTATCGCAGAGGTCAGTGGTTCGAATCCCGTACAGGCCTGAAATATTTTTCAGGTCTGATTTTCACTATTGCTCAAATAGTGCTTTACTGCGAAGGATCGTGCTCATATACGTCTCATAACCGCAGTTCACACATATGTTTCATATGTTTGTTGTTGTTTGATTTGTCATCTACGGGTTTATGTCGAATTAATTTGATGGCCTGCTCCCAGTTGGCTTGTTAGCTCAATTGGTAGAGCGCTGCACTAGTATCGCAGAGGTCAGTGGTTCGAATCCCGTACAGGCCTGAAATATTTTTCAGGTCTGATTTTCACTATTGCTCAAATAGTGCTTTACTGCGAAGGATCGTGCTCATATACGTCTCATAACCGCAGTTCACACATATGTTTCATATGTTTGTTGTTGTTTAAAGTTTGTATTGTATCGTATTGTAACCGAGGGGGGTAAACGGCATATTTCTGAAGACGATATGGTGAATCCTTAGAAAAATGCTAAATCACTTAGTGTGTTAAAGCACTGAAATTACGCAATTGCATGAGAAGGCTGGTGCATTCAGTTGAGTCTTGATTTAGGAACGCCATAAACTGCCATGGAGTTTATGCCGGGGCATCAGATGATCAAGGATATTGCTTGGACAGTTAGTGTTTAATTCAATACACAGCACGATTTGAAACGTTGCAGCTACTTTTACTCGAGTAACGCTTTTTTGTTTGAAGGAAACTTCGGGAACTTTAATAAGCTTCATGATTTTTACAAATTTAATTTTCAAAAGAAAAACAAAGACAAGAGACTAAGTCAGTATCGCCAAATGTAAACTGATTCTATCTCATATTGAGTTTACTTCAATCTACGTCCTGACCGTGTCCATGAAGGAATTTGAACAAGAAACGTTTGTATGGAATCGAGGGATCTTACTACGTATAGAGCTTGGAGCTAAGGAAGCTTTCTTTCAATTATACAGATTGATTAGAAGTTGTCTAGTACTGGATGAGTGAGGTGAAAACGCATATTGTTTACATTTTAATCCAGCTGTTTAGGGTTTTTAAACAAAATCTGATGTATCATAGTGAGTTGGCTAAATATGCTTTATTGGCCAGTTTGAGTCAGATAATACGTAAAGTGAAGTATGATCTTGTCCTTTCGTGCCGGATGGATTTTTGATAAAAAAGGGTTCCTTTTTATGGCTCTTATATATTTATGTTGAGCCATGTGACAAAATATGTTTTTCTCCTTGTAAATAACCTCCTCAGGGGCCTCGCACAAACAAAAATGACTAGTTGAAAAATAACCATATTTGAATTTCGCTTCCTTTGCAAAACGTTAAAAACAAGGAAGAGGAGACAAGACAGACAATAGAGGAGTCACTTGTAGCTTGCCGCATAGCACCAAATAAGTGACAATGGGTGTCAGCTTAAAAGTTTGAAAAGGAAGCAAATTGGATAGACCAATTTTATGAAAACTGTTCGAAATTGAACCGAATATTATTTCTTTGGCACGCATACAGGCTTCTTATAAAACACTGCACCAATGGCATCAGCAATATATATGAATTTATATTTATGTATAAATATATTTGAAAAAATTCGCGCTCGGTGTATCTACCTTTGGTAATAGTTCTTTCAGTACTCAAATTTCGGTTCAATTTTGAACAGTTTTGTGATAATCTAACATTTCTTTGTTGCTTAAACTTTTTAATTTCTGATTCATATATTTAATTCGTTGGCTACAGGTGCCACAACTGTTTAGTGAGATAAACGTGATCCAAAAATTTGACAGCAACACTTTCGAGTCACTAATTGGTACGCTTCAATCTGCTGTTTACATAAGCACCATTTTAATAAAAATCACTTTTGGGATATATTGCATCAGAATTTCGCTGCATCTGTAGCTTCTTCATTATTCACTTCTCTTCATTCCTTAAACAAACAAGCTTCTTATACCACAGGAATTTTTAAGCTTATTCTGTACCATTTTACTGCTAATGATCCTCTATGTATTGATCAAAATATACACAGCTGTGCTCCAAAGGGAACCCTTGGAAATTGATCGATACCGAGCACTCGTCAGAAGACCTGAACTAATCAGAAACGGACAGAGAGTCTGGCTACGAGGCAGCGAAAATATTATAGTGTTCGACTGAGGAAAAACTGCGCCACTGAACACGATGAACGTCAAGGCTGATACAGTATTATGTTGTTCAATTTATTATAAACTGGAGAGGAAACTCTAGTCGTCACAAGAACTTTGTTTCGTTTTCTTCTGTACAGCTTGTTTAACAGTCCTCATCATATTTTCCCATCATCTCAAGGAACAGTCTCTCTCGTCGAGTTGAGCATACTAAAGTTATGACCTTTGGTGATATTGTTTTCTTTTCCTGTGCAGACACGAGGGAAGGATGAGTCGTCTTTTGTCTTACATGGTACCGAAGGCAAATGTGTTTAACATTGACTGTAGTCGAGGGCGGTAAACGACATCTGTTATTCATCATGGATTTTTAACTTGTTCCCTTTTTTATCGGTAATTGTAATTTTAAACAAATATTTCTGGAGATGATATGGTCAATCCTTAGAAACTGAAAATACTTAATTATTTAGTGTGTTAAAGCACTGAAATTACGCATTCGCATCAGGGAGCAGGTGCATTCAGTTGAATTTTAAATAATACAAGGAGACGTTTCAGAATGGTTTAAGTAAACTATTTTTCGTCTTACATGGCACCAAAGGGAAATGTGTTCAACATTGATTATAATCGAGGCAGTAAACGGCATCTGTTATTTTTTTTATGGATTTTTTACCTATTGTAATTTTTAACGAATATTTCTGGAGATAATACGGTCAATCCCTAGAAAAATACTAAATTATTTAGTGTGTTAAAGCACTCAAATTACGCAATTGCATCAGAGAGCAGGTGCATTGAGTATTGATTTTGTAAGATGGCATGAGATGACTCGCAAAAGACTGAAATACACTCACATCGACGATTTCGATCTAAACTGGAATGCTGGCATACTTTTTGTATTTTCATGAAAATTTAAAGACCCTTTCCTTTTGCGGTCCAATTTTTATTTCTTTGATCTTGAACACCTGAACACATTTTAATTTGACCACCTGCTCACTTCTAGACAACTAGAGTGTGGTTTTCCTGTTTCTACAAAAAGAACAAAGTACCTAGTAAAATATAAATTCAGAAGATGTTTACATGGAGGTTTTAACTAAATTTAAAACTAGGTGAAATTTCCCCGTTGTAGACTTAAATCATACCTGAAACCCTCCTTTACGAAATGTAATTGCCGGTGGTAATCCTACTTAGCATAAATTAATATTTTACCGGCACGTATCGGAGGACTGGGGGTGGCTGCGAGGCACGCGGAGAGTTGTGGGATCGTGGTTTGTAAGTAGAGGTCGTTAGTTGGCCAAGGCGTTCTACGGTCAGCCTTCACCGTGTGTAGCTCTTCGTTTTCGTCTCTTGTATAAATTTAGAGCGGTATTTGCATAGTAACTTAAGTAACTATGTATAAATGTCATTCATAGGATACCCTAAAACCCCAAGGGTGGCACAGCTGGATTGGTAGGGGGCTACACGTTCACCGTTTTTTCCACCTGCTGGTTTTTAGGGGTTTTCGTGTCCGGCTTTGGTGCATTTAGTTTACTTCAATTGTAATAGACTTCTGTTAGCATATCGGCTTAGCGTTAAATAAACGGTGGCTTGGCTGGCCAACCCGCCCAGATAGCAACTCCTTGTGTGTCCGGTTGAGTATTGAAGGCGAACTTTCGTTAAATTGCTAGAAGCTTGCTTTCTTTTGCACTTTTCACGAGGAAAGTTCACTTGCCTCTACAGTGGAACACTGATTCCACCATTTTACCACTACCTACGTTCGTTTCGGTTTTCGTGAGTTTTCTAGAATAAGGAAGCAAGTCTGGGAAAAAAAACATTACCACGTTTCTAAGTTCACTTTAAGGTCTCTCTGTACACTCTGTACAAGCTGCTTGTATAGCCTTGAATCTACAGCTTTAATAGGTTTAACTAGGAACTTTAATAGGTTTAAGTAGCGTGTAAATCACAACAAGGTACTGTGTATGATTGTGTATGATTGTCTGTGTTATCTCCGATTTTATATTTTATTGCATCTATTTATATGAATATCATTTTAAAATATTGTAGATAGGGAATTTTTTTTTGTGCCCCCAATTAGCTTGGTAGCTAAATCTCTTGACACATTAATAAAGTATTCACTTATTCACTCACAAGAGATCATTAAAGCTCAGCCAGTGTCATTCACGCAAAGAGAGCTCAGCCGGTTGCAAAATTTAATGTGGATGTGGCAAAACAAAGGATATTATGGGAAAAACAATTGCAATTACTCAGCAAATAGTTTAGCACCCCTTCAACTTGCTGTAAATACCGACGTTATCGTTTTGTCTTCAAAGTAGACGCAAAGACTACCCGAAGGCTTGTAAAGCTACACTCTGTACAGCCATAACTCCACAACTATAGTAAAAAATTAGCACAAAAATTAGCAGAACCGAAGACTCGTTCACTGCCAATCTCAGCCCTACCCAGAGGAGTCCATGCACACAGAGGTCAGCCGGGGTGACATAACAAATCACAAGGACGCGACAAACAAAATATGTCACCAAACAATTGTACTCAGCGCGTGCTTTAGGTTTAGTTTAATTCTAGATTCCCCTCTCTGTGGATAGGTCGAAATTTCTAACTTACTCCAAATGAACTCGCTCGAGAAAAATAAATTTTAAAATTATATTAAGAATAATATGATATTAGATGTTTTGTTTCATGATAGTAGTAAACTTTCTTTTAGCAAATCGTTTTCCACCCAAAACCGCAGACACAGGCCTTTTATCCATTGCCTTAGTGACAAGGTTGTGAAACAACCTTGTCACTAAGGCAAGTTGACCTGTGGTTATGATTGTCTTATTTTAAAGACAGACAAGGTGAGATTTTATTAGTATACGTACTTGAAATCCAGTCGCTCTACAAAACACTTCAAACAGACAATATCGTGCAGGTTCCTTTCTTCCTGTTTTTAAACTGTGCTGAAAGACATGCTTTTCTCTCAGGAGTTGTTCAACGCAGCATGTTTGATTTTCCTTCTTTGGATCCTGTATTACATGAGACTGTTAAGCAGAGCTGTTCAGGTTCAAAAGCAGCAAGGGAACAATCGACAACAGACTAGACCAACAACAAGGCAAAATAGCAGGAGAAGCGAAGAACACCAAAATATCGAGGTCATTACTAATAAAAAATACCCTGAAGAACAAGATGAACGCCAAAGTTAGGTAAGTCCATATGCTTTTTACTTTATTTCTTAAACGGAACTAACCGTGACCGTGAAGGTTTTCAAATAATTTATTAATCCCATTATCATATGACCCATCCGAACCCGATGGCGCAATTCCATAGAAAGCCATAGTGAAAGCTGACGTGTGCAGGGCCGGACGGGTTGACTTGAGCCGGTCCGCAAAAAGTCGTCCGGACCCGCTGCCCTCACGTTTTTCTTTTGTAAAAAAACTTAAAGAAAACCAGAATTAAAAAAAAAGGCGGGTTTTTCAAGGAATTGAAGTTTCTTGTTCTGACTTAAAAAAGTATATGAAAAGTGCCCATTGCATACTTTTTTGTGCTCGTGTGGCTGCGTGTGCCCTTTAATCGTGTCCTATTCAGGTTGAAATTTTCGACACTTCATGGTTATATCTCGGACATGATCATGAGGCACTGATCTCGCTTCGCTCGGTCCATACATCATGACCTCGGGCCAAATATTTTCCCTTCCGGCGCTCCCACTCAGTCAATAGGTAAATATTATAGTTTTGCTTTAAGTGTTCCAAAGGAAGAGTCGAGAACACTAGAATAAGCATTTACATTGCTGTTTTTCATCTAGCTACTTTTACTGAGAGGAGCTCATTCAGCAGTCTCTGTACGTGATATGCTTGCCACTCAAACAATTATACAAATCTGTTCTTCACTTAAGTGCAAGAGAACTGAGAAAGTAAACAAGTTTTGAGACCGTTTCCTATTTATTTTTCTTTTAGATATAGAAAGAAGGAAAGATCTCCCTGCGTGTTTTTTTTCATATTTCTGCAAGGACTGACGAATATTTTGTACTAGTTGGGGAAGAAGTTGAGAGCACGGTGTCAGTGGATATTCTGATGCCGAAAACCTACTTTGTGTAACTGAAGCTTTTTACTTCGTACTCCTTACAAAGAAGGAAGGATTTCCATGCGGGCTTTTTTCATATCATTCTGCAAGGACTGACTAATATTTTGTAAACGTAGTAGTCCGGCGGGGAAGGAATTGAGAGCACGGTGTCAGCGGACATTCTGATGCCGGAAACCTACTTTGTGTGACTGAAACCTTTTACTTCGCATTCCTTAATCTCATGAGCATAATAAGTGAACATTTGCTTACTTTACTATTAGATGCATCGAAGTTTATTGCGGTGTTAAGTTTCCATTTTTGTGTAAGTGTAATACGCCGGCACTATATTGAAGAATACGTGTAACTATATAAGTTCACGCACATTACCATTGTTAAAGTATACGTATGATGTACGATCCTCGCAGTAGATAGCGCTATTTATGCAATAGCGAAAATCAGACCTGAAAAAAATCAGGCCTGTACGGGACTCGAACCACTGACCTCTGCGATACTAGTGCAGCGCTCTACCAATTGAGCTAACAAGCCAACTGGGAGCAGGCCGTTAAGTTGATTCTACCAATTGGGCTTGTTAGCTCAATTGGTAGAGCTCTGCACTAGTATCGCAGAGGTCAGTGGTTCGAGTCCCGTACAGGCCTGATATTTTTCAGGCCTGATTTTCGCTATTGCATAAATAGCGCTATCTACTGCGAGGATCGTGCATCATACGTATCTAATACCGCAGTTCAAAATATATGAACTTCATATATTCATTGTATCTCATTGTTAAAGTATGTTGTAGCGTGTTTCGCGCGGAAGTAGTACGCTTTGTGGAACGCTGTCTCCACAATTATCTTGCTAATCACTACTAAGGTCAAGAGAAAACTTACTTGAAAGGATCAAGGATATTGTTTGGATTCTCAATGTTTGATTCAAGATAAAAGCAGGATTTAAAACGTTGCAACCACATTTACTGGGATAACGTTCTTGTGAAAGAACCCTCGGAAATTTTAATTTGCTCGTGATATTTACAAGCACAGTTCATTATGCAAAAGAAATACCAAAATAAGAGATCGCGTCAGTTTTGCCAGAAGGCATGATTTTGGCATTGTGTGTAACTCCAGATGTAAAATTCCTTTCGTAGTGAACTTACCTCTGGTCGGAATGATTGTCGATTTGCTTTAATTTATGTATCGCTCTATTGAGCTTAAAATGGAGACAATTTTTTAACTCAACATACGGCGCCAGAAGGCAGCGTACCTCTAGACTTGCTCTCGTGTGTTCCAGACTAATTCCAGAGATACTATGTCTGCTATCATATTCAAAGATACCTTGACTTAAATTTATAGTAAATTGTCAGTCTACCTTATCATGTGTAAAGGTAGCTTTCTTTTGATTGTAAAGGCTGATCAGAGCGTTTGTTAGTTGTAAGGAGGTATAAACACCCATTTCATATGATATGTAGTTTAATTATAAATAAAGTTTACTCTCAATCATTTGGCGGATGACGTAGATGAAGGGGTTTCCTCCGTCAATTCGAAATAACACATCGCTCAATTGACAAAACAAGTATTTGTTTTGCACCTTAACATTTATGTACGTTTTACTATTCTGCGAGTGTCCACTCTAGATATCACGACAACGAAGAGAAAGTAGTTGAGCTCAGCATCGGTTAAATTCCGACTTAACAGACCTTTCGTATGAAAATTTCTTAAAAATCATGGCTACATTAGAGACTTTTCGAGTTTTCTGGCTTTCGCTGTATGATTAACGTTTTAACACAACAGGTTCTGAAAATCATGGGCTATAACGATCGATTTCCTGGTTTAAGAGTCATTACTTAGTTCTTATTAACCGAGCGGGAGGTCTGTATGGGAGAATCTTGACCGAGGTCGCCACTACAGACCGAAAGCAGTGAGTTCTGTACCAGCGACCGAGGTCAAGATTCTCCCATACCGTACCGACCTAGTTCGGTTAATAAGATGTTTATTATATGGCTGTGTCTTATATGCCAATTTTTTATATTCTTTGTACCTTTTTCTCTAGACCGGTCTAGATGCCGGTCTAGATGGGAAAATCTAGACCGCTTTAAATATTGATTTCAGCCAATCAAATTCGTGAACTCGGTAGTTCCCAGTCCTTGTGAGACACAGCCATATAATAATATTCAATAGTTAACGATCGCTCTGTAATGCTTGCAGAAGCGGATCGTGTGATAAAGACAAACGGATATCATAGTATATTTTTGATGAAAAAGGACCTTTGACACGTTTTTTTATATTTATTAGATAGGTGGAAATTTGTGAAGTGCAACGACTAAAATGGCCTTGATTAATATGAAACTTACATTAGGCAGTGGACCAATGTATTGTACCGCATGTGAAAATTATTATTTTACGTGACATTTATAATTGATTGTCTTATTTTAGACACACACGGCGCGCTCTAAAAGATTCAGTCCATTCAGACAATTTCGTACAGGTGCCTTTCTTCCTGCTATTTGATTCTCTCAAGAGTTGTTCGACGCAGCATGTTTGATGTTTCTTCTTTGGATCTTGTTTTACATGAGACTGTTAAGTAGAGCTGTTCAGGCTCTAGAGCATCAAGGGAACGATCGAAGACAGACTACACCAGCGACGAGGCAAGATCTAATGAGAGAGAGCACTAAAATATTGAGGTGGTTACTATTAGAAGATGCCCTGAAGAGCACGGAGTGAACGCCAAAGTTAGGTACTAAGTCTTTTTTTTGTTTTAATCATTCTCCAGTTTTTCCTCATTTCTTAAACGGAAATGAAGGTTTCTTCGTAATTGATTAATACCTATTACAGTGTGCTTCTAGTTTTCAAAACAAAGAGTTAAGCACATTAGAATAAGCATTTACATTGGTGTTTTCACCTAACTTTATTTAGAGGAGCTCACGCAACAGTCTATGTGATTTGCTGGCTAACCTCTTCTCTTCAGTGCACAAGAACTGAGAAAGTAAACAAGTTCTGAGGCCGTTTCCTATCTATTTTTTCGTTTAGATAAAGAAAGAAGGAAGGATTTTCCTGCAGGTCTTTTTTTCGTACGATTGTGCGAGGACTGAGGAATATCGTGTAGAAGTAGAAGATTTTGTTTAGTTTAAAACGAAAGAAGATAATTCATCTCGTGGATCAGTCAACCGTGTTAGAATGCTCTTAGCAAATTCAATCATTATCGTTTTCCCTGGGAAATATTTGGACATTTGTTCAATTGTACACGTTGTTTTATAACTACAGATAAAATGATTGGAAGATGGAGGGTCGGATACGGCTTTTAGTTAATTTAGTTAGAAATTATTTGTTATCCACTATTCTACTCGCGTGTACTAGTGTAAACTATTGCATTATACTGGTTGGACTCTAGATTAACGAAGCTGAATCAGTTTGTAACGAGAAAGACCAGATCAGTTTCAATGTCTGAACTTAAGCTTTGCACAAGAGAGAATCCTTTCTTGCATTTTCCAATCGTGTTGGAATGCTCTTTGATTAACTTTTTCCCTGGGAAACATCTAAATATTTGTCATCAATCGGAATCCTCAATTGTACATGTTATTTCATAATTACAAACAAAATGATTGGCAAATAGAGGGTTGATACAGCTTTTGTCAACCAGTATTTAGTTAATTTAGCCAGTTGAGAAATGATATGTTAAGCCCTTTGAATAGTATAATCTTTGTAAAAATATCTTAATTGGGGAATTAA